>NC_063192.1:31602500-31902500 GCF_017589495.1 Alosa alosa | reverse complement strand
GCTAGACATTTCAATAGCCTACCTTAGAATACCAGAGGATTACAATGTGTGTTTAAGGTAATACTGTTCTCCTTGGGACAAGCCTTTTGGGAAACATTGGTATTGAGATGATCATTCAGTTCTCCCAGAATCCCCAGGGCGAAACATCCTGGGAATCTCAAGCACAGTCCAGCACGCTGGTGTTGCACAGCTCCCCCAACAAGCCATTGCCGTCCTCGGCGCGGGCGTTCCCACATTCAGTCCAGCAATTAGTCTCTGGCACTGCCACACAGCAGGTGGGGTGCACACACCGCAAGAGCCCTACTCACCCTGGGGAACCACAACCACCAGCGGCCCAATGCGGGGCGTGCTAGCAGTCACCTGGTCTGTCGCCTCTCGTCCCCAGCTCCCTTCAGAGAACGCCCTCAGGTCGCACTTTCGCAGTGTGTACCACTGCAACATTCCTCCAACACCTGGCGGGGCCTAGCCTCCACTGCCACAGACTCCCCGGCGCTGAGCACCGTAACTGGCACTGCACCTCCGATGCTCCACTCCGTCGTATCGCCAGTCGGGGCAGCAGACTCCAGTTCCATCGCAGCCGGACCACGCTGCACACAGCTACAGCTACAGCTACCGACGTTGGCGTCCCTCCTCTGCTGCCTTGTCGCAGAGCTGTCCTCCGCTGTTCCGGCCACTCTACACCGCCACGATCGCGCCAAGGCCTAGACCTTCTCTCTGGCTCGTGCCATCGGATTTCACACAACAAACATTTTTCCCCCTTATTTTTCTAAAGAGCACCGGCGAACAGGCCAACTCGAACAGGCTCCGCCAACCGTCCGTCCTCAAGGCACCACCTCCTTGCCGCTCCACCTCTGCTCTGCAGCCAGGGCCACCACCAACTCCAGCCTAAAGCTGTCCGAGGGGCTCAAGGTCTTCTCTCGGTGAAGTCAGCGCCCAGGCCAGCGTCACTACCTTATTTTCCAAGGCCGCTTCCTCAGACCGCTCTCCCAGTCACGTGAAGTCCTTCTCCGCTGTGGCCACTGCATCGAGACCCTCTTCAGGCAAGCACTCCTCCCGTAGCCAGGCCCAGGCGACGGCTGGTCTCCTCCTGCGGCTTCTACTGAAGGCCTCTGTAAGCTTTTTTAGTACCCCTTACAAGGGGCTCTTCGATCCTTTTGCTTGGGCCTCCACCTAGCGGTGAGCATGGGCCGGATTTTGAACTTTGGGCCCCTGGGCCCAGATGTATTAAGGGGCCCCCCATTAATTGTCGCATATGTGGAAGGGGGGTTTGGAGGTCCTTCCTCAGAAATGTTTTAATTTCTTTGATGTGATTTCCTGTATTCTGGTGCATTTTGGTGATGGCCAATACTAAATTCAATCAGATTCATACACATCCTGATGTGTTGATATTGAGGCAATGATTTCATGCAAAGGCTTGGGCTTCAGGGCCCCCTGACCCCTTGGGCCCCTGGGCCGGGCCCGGTAGGCCTGTGCAGTAATTCATCCCTGGCGGTGAGGTCTCCCACTCCCGGCTCCTCCAGCACTGAAGACACGGTCTCCTACAGAACGCAACTTGCTCCTCCATGGAAAACGTGCCCATCTACAGACCGTCCTGATCCACTGGCTGTGGATATAACCGCGTTTGGAGGGAGTTAGAAGACAGGTATGAAGAAAGGAGAGGAACTTGCCCACCATCGATTCAAGTCCTGTTGCTCCTCCTGATTTGTTAGATGTTATCAGCTGTAACTGCAAAGCTGGGTTAAAACTGTGTATACATGTATCTGGAAAGTGCAGCTGTAGGCCTGGCCTGTACTAATTATTGTTTCTGCAAAGGCAGTGATGTTACATGTGGCAATATATTTACACAGCAAAAACAGCAGAAGGACAGGGATGAAGAGTCTGGAGAAGATGGCGACAGGACAACGGATGAGGATAGTGAGGAGTATAGTAGAGGCTAGTTCTTCCCTTTGTTACTCAATTGTGGCCAGTGAATAGCTATTTCCAAAATGATTGTGGAATTCAGAAATAACTTGAGGATCCAAATTATTCCTAAACACTGAATATTTTTATCCTCCAAAAATCGTCTAAATCGCCCCCAAAAACTCAGCAAAATCAGCTTAATGAGAGTAAAAACGTGACCAAACCAAGTTTAAATAGTGATTTTGAAAATGTCAGATATGGACTCAGCATCTCCAGTAACCCCTAAAAACATACTAACATGGTACATTTTGGCCAAGCAGCTCGTATAATATGATCAATATAGGTGATTATGCTAATTTATGCTAATTAGCTCAATTACACAAATTGCCCAACATATGCAAATTAGCATCCGGCAGTTTCTGCATGCTGGGAACCCATACTATATATTTCCATCATAAAACTTTGGTGTACTCAACATTTCCGGGTTCACCTTTCTGTCCACTGGACTATAAACAGCTTACCTTGACAGGATCAGGTTGTGACACTTGTTTCCCAACTTTGTGCTCCATGGACTTCAGATAAACCTTAGCTAGGCTGATGGCATCCTGTTTCCTACAAAAAAAACAACAGTCTAGCTTTACTTTTCATTCACTATGACCGTTGCTATGCTAGGGCCAAAGCCTGATTACCAGTCACAACTTCATGTATCCTCAAGGTGGCGCCCATCACATGAATGAGGGTAATCCTCTACACAGTGCAATTATTAATCTCTCGTAACTGTCATATAGGTTTAGTCGGAGTGTTTATCTAAATTATTACATGTATTACAAAAACACAGTGGTCAGAGATGTTATGAAATATTGCATGTATTAAAAAACACAGTGGTCAGAGATGTTATAAAATATTACATGTATTAAAAAACACAGAGGTCAGAGCTTAAACACTCACCTCTTACAGCTGACAAGGTAGTCAACCAAGTCCTTGACCTGGTTAGGAGGGCATTTTGTGATTAAGTGTTGCTTGAAGTCATTAAAATGCTCAGTCTTGATCAATTTGTCATACTGCTGTTTTTGGCACAAGTGTGTGAACACGGTACCCATAACCTGCACACAGGAAAAATATAAACAAATGTTAAAATTTAATTTCAACTGATCTGAAATCCGGTCCTTATACCTACACAAAAACATCCTTATTAGGAGTAGGAAATGGCTTTATACTCACCAGGGAGGGGACTCCAGCCAACTCTCCAGTGCACATGTGTGTCTTCACCTGATCCAAGATCAGAACTGGATCACAAGACACCATGAAACCCTGCAATAGAAAACAACAGAAGACCACTCTTTACAGCCACCCCAACAATATGGCAAAGAAAAGTTCTCGCACAATTATTGTTTTATCTTATATCATGCTTAAAGTTTGCCTGATTAGTGCACAACAGTAAAAGTACTTTATCATTTGCCATTTACAATCGTTGACAAGTGTCAATCAACTTTGTATCTAAAGTTTGTATCTAAATATTTGTATTGTTTATTTTAACCTGTCAACATGTTTTGTCCCTTCGCATCCATCATGATGTGCACAAAGTATTGCAGTGTGATTTCTGTGTAGTGTGGTTGTTTGGCACTGTGCTGCGCACCTGAATCTGCTGCTCTCTCTTCTTGGCACATGGGATGAGCAGGAGAGTGCCCAATGAGTAGGCTGGCATACTGCACTGAGCAAAGCGCTTGGCAACACCAATCAGATCAAGGTTCAACAGAAACGGGCACCTTTGAGGAAACGTACAGAAAAGAAAGTTGAAGACAAAGTTGAACTAGTGTAGTTATTTTACAAGAAATCTGGCTGCATGAAATGAGAGACACTGAACTAGAATACTGTAGCCTAAATCAAAAACACATTCATACAGTATAAAATGAATCATTTCCATTTATACAATTTGTGTGTCTGAACAAGACTGAATGTGGTGCCCGTGGTGCCACAACACCTCCACAACCATACTAGCTCTGGCCAGTCCACACTCACTTGAGGATGAGCAGGAATGTCTTGTAGAAGGTGGCCTGCTGCTCGGGGTTCAAGGGCACTGAGGCTAGAAGAGAGTGAGCAGGAAACACTTCACACTACAAGCGGTGGTAAAAGTACTGTACATGTAGTTGCAGTATGCCTGATTAGTCCTGTCCTTCAAATAGCTATATGACCCATTGGGAGCTTTGACATGCACTGAAAGCCATCAAGTACCGTTCATGAAAGGGGTGAGAATAACATTCCTCCATGTCCTCAGCAGACTGGGAACCTGCACACACAAGCATGTGTCAGAGCAGTTATCACTATGGCTATGAGTGTGAGAGTGGTCGAATTCTTGATAAATGTCAACAGGAGATGACACGTCTTACCTCCCAAAGACAAGGGATAGTTCCAATAGTCTCCAATAGTTTCTGTAAGTAGCTGGTCTATTGGGTGAGAAAACAGTTCTCAAAATTCTAAATTAGACAAAATTCTAAACATATTGCATATATTTAGACTGTTCTGTGAACAAAAACTTCACAATCACACACATTCACACATCTGTCGGGCCAGTTGTTAGAGGGAGCATTAGATCGTAACTCACCATGTTAAACATCACCAGTTTCTGCAGGATGCCGTTCCACAGCTGAGGGTCATACATTTGGTACTCGAGAGAAAGATCAGCCACCAGACGGACAGCCTAGATATAGAGGACCAGTGTCACTTAGCATACACATTTCCACCCAGAAATATGGACAACAGATAGTATGCAGCTGCTTTAATTACATACTGAATAACTGACACACTAATCATTACATCACATGTGCACTTTGTCTTTTTTGTGTAAAAATGACATTGCTTACACCTTCTCTGCTTTCCAATCTGATGTGAAGAGGGTTTTTTTTTAAACACTTTCTCATCTACAGTCTTCTTTGCAAAATTACCTTGGGTTTGTGACAGGTGCCATACAAATGTGAATATAAATGTAACTCCTCATTATTCATTGCTACACTGTCAACACTTTCAGGTTTCAGGTTTTTGGAGCAGGTATTGATTCAAGCTCAATAACAAGCTCAATGCAGACGGTTCTTCCAAAAGCAACTATTCGATTTGGCAGGATAGTAAAGCATTACTCAACCAAGTACCTAATTAGATTCAATGTGTCATGTTGTGACAATTAGTAATTGACTGTACAATGTCCAGATGCATAGAAAGACTGCCTACAGAATCAGACCAAACTGGCTTTCTCAAGGGCCACCATGACCTAGAAAAAAGCCATTTGGAGGTCATGACTCAAAAAGTTTGAGACCCACTCAGAGATACCCTGGGCTTCATGCAACACCACTACTTCTGGAAGAGAGAGAGAGAGAGAGAGAGAGAGAGAGAGAAAAAAAAAGACCTTAGGCTCATGACAGTGATTCTTCCACAAGCCTTTGATCATGCCCTCCTTGGGTTTTTTGAGGAACAGCTCCAGGGTGTAGGGGATATTCAGCTTCTCCAGTTGAGAGAGGTAAACATAGCACTGGGTGTACTGCCTGCCGAGCAACCAAATAACACCACTGCATTAAGAACAACACGGCACAGTGTCTTCAAGGGAAACTTCAGCCAGAAGAAGATATGACCGTACATCCAAGGAAAAAGCTAGGGTTAGTATAAGTATATATATAGTATATATACACACTTATAAGTATATATATATATATATATATATATATATAAATATATATATATATATATATATATATATATATATATATATATATATATATACATACACACACACTCTTTTAACCCATTTACTCCTAAAATGCCTGCTAAAAACGCCTATAGAATCCTATGGCATTCTAGACTAAATAACCTTATTTCCTGAGGGTTTTCTGAAAACATACTAAAAATTGACAACGTCTACCAAAATTTTATATCTAAGCCTCTGTAGCACCTAGAAACATGAAATAAAAAGCATGCAGCATCCAGCGGGAGAGTCAATGTTGCGCTATGCAGCATCAGGCGGGAGATAGAATGTTGCGTCATGCAGCATCCAGCGCGAATGGGTTAATACCGTGAGGGAAATTTGGTCTCTGCCTTTATCCCAATCCGTGAATTAGTGAAACACACACAGCACACCGTGTACACACAGTGAGGTGAAGCACACACTAACCCGGAGCAATGAGCTGCCTGCTACAGTGGTGCTCGGGGAGCAGTGAGGGGTTAGGTGCCTTGCTAAAAGGCACTTCAGCCGTGGATGTGGGCATGGGAGAGCAGTACTCAACCACTTCCCCCGCCCACATTTTTCCTACTGGGTCGGGGATCGAACCGGCAAACCTTCGGTCACAAGCCCGAAGCCCTAACCAGTAGGCCACGGCTATCCCATAATGCCCATGGATGAGACCACAGAGCTGTAACATAAGTATTACTTATTTTGTGTTGACAGACGTAAGACTTACTTGACTTTGTTTTTGGGGATCTGCAGGAGGCTTTCGAGTGTGGCCCCATCAGCGATGTGACTGAGGCAATACAGGGCGCGACTCCGATGCTCGAAGGTCAGGCGTGACCCCGCGCCCCCTAGAGGCTGCAACGGTAGAGCAACACACTCGTCACACACAAACATGTCATGTGACTACGTACTGTATCAGAGGTCGTTACCACTTATTTGAAGCAGTGAGTGCGTGTAGACATACCCAGGACTCAGCGGTCAGGACGGGGCACAGCAGTCGAGCACCCATGTCCATGGGGTACATGCGCAGCAGATAGACCACTCTAAGAGACCGCAGAAGCACAAGGATGGGATCGAAGGGCGAAATGATGTGATGAGAACAGCGTAGACGTGATTCAATTAGTGCTTATGCTGTTCATTACATTAGAGAAGTTGTAATTAGATGTAATGCTGTACACCAGAACATCTCTGTATCTGTGACATTTTTCAAGTACAATAAAGTACAAAATTGTAATTACTACCTCTAAACCCACAATACTTCTTCCTTCAACGTAGCCTAATTATCAAAGAAATGCTGCTGAATCAAGTCCGATGACTGAGTTAGGCCTGAAGGCTTTACCAGAGCAGAAATATTCACAAGTAATTGTGGAAATGGTTGTTGTTATTGGATAGAGAGAAAAAAAATAGACATTTTAAGACATTTAAAGGATATGTGGAGACACTGAAAAATTTAATTTGTACTTTTGCACGGAAGATTGACAGCTGAGAGGCTGCAGCAAAAGGTATAAAAGCATCCAGGCTGTCATCCTGCTATTAGGACAGCAAAAGAAACAGCACTCTTCCTTCAAAATGTTTTTCATTACACTTAACCAAAAGCCACTCTTCCCTCAAAATGCTACAGTGTAGGAGGCCGTGCTGGCTCTGTAGCTAACTATACATATCTATTAAAACGCCCTGTTTAATCACATTTTAAACCATTTTGATAGCTTCTTTCAACCACCTTTTCAAGTGTCTATCATACACAGAAACATAAATTGTTCTGTGTGTACTTCCAGAGCTAGTGGATAGTTTGTTATCAATGTAGCAGACAGAAGTTTGAAAGGTCTGAGTTTGAGGTAGCCACATGTAATAATAAATACATGTTGCTACCTCAGTTGTCACACCATCTCTCACCCGAGACCCAGACAAGTGTGTCACAAGATGAAAAGAGCACATTGCACCCAACATAGAGCACGGCCACACACAATTCTCTCATCCAATACAGAGTTTCTCTGCTTGACATAACCCTTAACACATAAGAGCGTCTTTTGATCATCTCCGTGTGGTCTACAGTACATATAACTGGCATTACAGTACCTCATCATGTCTGGGTCACTCTGGATGTCTGTGACAGAGTCCTGGTGGTCGTGCTCCTGGAAAAAGTTAAGTCTTCATTAGACTGGCTGGAAGATTATTACCAAGTATATGAAGACACACGTCCATATTTGATGAAAAGAAACTGGAAAGAGGAATAATAACACATAAAAACACTCAGTGATTCTTGAATGTTGAATATATTTCCAATAGGAACGGGCATAGTTTGTACGGGCACAGCACTGGTTGATAACTACGGGAATTGTGTTGTAGAACTATTACACTTTCTGAGTCACATGCAAACTTTACCTTTTGTGTAGAGGATTCAATTTTACAGAGCCATTTTTCCAGCAGAAAATTCCGGACCTTCAGAAGATCAATTCCACTGATGGTGGCAATCTCTTTAACAATGGCATGAATATCTGAGAAGATGCAAACGAAGATAGATCACATTTAAGGACATTGTTCTTGCAATAATCATAAAAAAAACCTTCAATTCAACACTTCTGTCTCAAAAAATAAAATATAGAGTTTAGTGATGGTCACCTTCACCCTGGTAACATAACAGCATATTCCAAAGCCTACGCTATTTTTTTACATTGCCGTCGCACCACAGGTTTCACTTCATCAATTGCTCTACCCAAAACTCTGATTAGAACTGAATGGCAGCTGGTCTCCGTTTTTCTCAATGTGTATAGGCAGTTGGCATTTGTTAATAATCCAAAACCTCTGTAAATTTGCAAGTCTCCGTTCCAGTGGCTAGAAGCCCGTGGGCCTGCTGCTCACCAGGACAGCTCTGTCCAGCTGGGTTCCTCATGCACTCTTCCACACTGCTGTGCTCAAACAGGGCCACGATGAGGCGGCCGGGCTGCCCGGTGAGCTTCAGTAGCTCAGGAGAGCTCAGCTGGCTGGACATCACCATGTTCTCGATGGCCGAGCGCTGATACTGATGCTGCATCTTTGAGATGATGGTCTCTCCTCGCACACGCACCTCCTCCTGATGGATGGAACAGCAGTGTTTAAGTCAGAAGAGAATAAATAAATAAATAAATAAATAAATAAATAAAAGCAGAATTTTACATATACCCAAGAAACACCATAAAATGTGTACAAAGTACAAATAACTGTTTAGAGTGTGGGTATGAAAACTATCCAACCTCAAGACTCGGTGATTTCAGCAATTTGTGTCCAAGTTCCAAGCAGAATTTTAAAAATGCCGTCTTCTCCGTTCCTGAGATAAATAACAAATAAACATACCGTTTAAAAACATTCCAAATTTTGATGGGATAAATAATTGAGTGGTGATATTTTTTCATACAATAATTTTACTAGAAAATGTGCTCCAACCTGCTGGGAGCTCTTGGGCAATTTTATGGACGGTGGCAGCTGCCAGCTCCAGATTTTGGATGCAGAGAGTATAATCAAAGATGGCTTTCACCACTACATCAGTTTCATCATTCTGGGTATGGCAATGCCCTCTCTTGGCCCTTTCTATGATCATCGGTTTCAGCCTCTTCTCAAAGACATGATTCACCACCAGCATGTACAACTTATCCACGCTGACCTGCACAGCGATGAGGGGCAGACGGAAGTCAGTGGACTGAGATTTCTGGAATGGCACATTAACCCTCCTGTTGTGTTCTGTTATTTTCTCCCCAAAAAACTCTTAATTTAATCTGACTATCATGAGGCTCCATGACTTTGTTCACACAGGGCATATGAACACACAAAATGTATTTTTTTTTTAAAAATGTTAACGTTTATTTTCTTTTGTACACCTGTGGTGTACACGGTCAAAAATGACCAACCATGGGTGAGACCATAGTCAGTGTACAAAACTGAGTCCAGGCTAGTGTGTACCGATACTACAAAAGTATCGCAATACCCTGAAATTAAAAACGTCACAATACCTATTTTTATTAGTATCGATACATTTAAGAATGACAGTGACAATTTTCAGTAAGATATGCATTTCAGGTCCCAGCCGTGGTGCGACTGGCTGGGGCACCTGCACCGTACGCCGGCGACCCGGGTTCGATTCCCGCCCCGTGGTCCTTTCCGGATCCCACGCCCCACTCTCCCTCCCGCTCACTTCCTGTCATTCTCCACTGTCCCATCATTAAAAAGGTATAAAAAGGCCAAAAAAAGAAAGATAAACATTTAATTTCAGTGTGTGCAAAGCATGCTTCCCGTAGCCTATAGGGGTGTAAAGATTACCCGCTATATATCGGTTTCCGTTTTTAACGTGTAAGACACGGCTACATCGATACGTGAAGCACTGTATCGGAATAAAACTGACATGAACCAGTCGTTTCCCCGATTTAATTGTGGGATAATTGTGGGAAAAGGTTCACACACTTTTCTGCTCGCTCAGACTCAAGCAGTGATACATTCTAAAGCTGTAGAATGCGTTCATCCCACTTTCGATTTCAAAACAATGCATTTCAGCTACACGTGGCACAGATTTACATTCAATATTACTGATGGTGTCAAGGTGGTGGGGGCCCACAAAAATCAAATCAAGTCTAAAAAAAGTGTCGAAACCGAAATTCTCGATTTCGTATCGGTATCAAAACAATAATTTTGTTGACAACACTAGTCCAGGCACATACTTATTGATCAGATGGATAGTAGATAGTATGTGTTCTTATCACACACACACACACACACACACACACACACACTCTTTGCTTCTATGCCAGCCCTATGATTTGTGTGACCTGCAGGCCATAAATAGCTCATGGAACTTGTAATATTCAAATTAACTTATTGATAAAAAAAAAGTGACTATGAATTTACAATAAACAACAAAGCAGGAGTCATTTTTGACCGGGAACATAAAGCTAATAAACATGAAATGAAACGAACACAACAGTAAGGTTAAAACATTTCTGAATACTCTGGTAATAAAATACCTAATGTAAAATACATATGTTTTACGTTACCTTCATCAGTTTGCATATTAGCAACAAAGTGGGGAGGGTTTCTTCACTTAGCTCTGGTGCTGTAGGAAGACAATTTGGGTCACTGTGCTTATTGACTGACCTTGGGTCATGTTGAGCTTGACATATTAGGACAAGACATCCATCATATTTGATACACACAACTACCGTTAATTTTATTAAGGGGAAAAGATCATTCTACAGCAAGAGGATTACTGGGTGAGATGATATAAGACAACAGTGTAGTTGTTATTTCTGCTACTCACAGATGATCTTCCAGAAGAAGTGATTGGTCTCAAGCAACATGTGGAAGGGAAGCCGTGTGTTGGCCAGAGGCGTGAGCTCGAAGGAGTTCTCAAACAGGTAGGTGCTCTCCAGGTCAGTGGGAGGGGAGATGCGGCGGTATGACTTAAGGTGATGCAGCAGGCCGGTCATCTGCGGACACAAATAGGAAGTGGTCAACGCAGATATGAAATAAGAGAAATCATCCATTTATCTCAAACAGGAATTATATGCTGAACAATCATCTACTGGCTGATCTCTCCATACGGGAGATGCAAGATATCAGCCCCTCACCTGGCTGATCTCTCCATATGGGAGATGCAAGATATCAGCCCCTCACCTGGCTGATCTCTCCATACGGGAGATGCAAGATATCAGCCCCTCACCTGGCTGGATCTCTCCATACGGGAGATGCAAGATATCAGCTCCTCACCTGGCTGAGAGGGAAGAGGCTGGTGCACTCATTGGCTGCCTCTAGCGTGTTCAGAATCCTCTCAATCTTCTCATAGTTGTATGGGCTGAGCTGTGACATGGAGAAATGGTGTTAGGTTAATTAGGTGCTCTGGACAAGAACACGTAGATTGATATTACTTTTAAGAGATTGTGGTGAGCCTCACAGCATGCCTGCTGAAGTTGTTACAGACAAATGAAAAGTGCAAGAAGTTCTTTAATCCGCCAAAGAGGACACATCATATCATATCACATGTAACTTCACTCATAAATTATTATCAGGTGGTTACATTTAAAAAACAAAAATCCTGTGCCAGACTTTTTGTTGTTGTTGTTGGGGTAGGGGGCTACACAGTTTCACTTTGTGCACACATGCAGTTTTGAATCACACAGCGATGACTGTGTGTATAGAAATAGTTTAGTATTTTGTATTACATTATGATATTGTACCAGGCATTCAGTCTGACCTGTTTTGAGCTACCTTTTAACATGGCCACTAGTTCAAATGTATAGCCTATTTCTTTACGCAAAGGATAACTGACTATAACTGAATGAAGAAATAAAGCCATGGTGCTATTGAAAAAGAAATGTGTTTACAGAAAGCACAGTGAACATTACTGATTCTGTCCTCCTGCACTCCTCACACTCTATACCTTTCTCCACTCACACAGCCTGATTTTTTTTTGTATACTGTATATATATATATATATATATATATATATATATATATATATATATATATATATATATATATATATATATATATATATATATATAAATAAATAAATAAATAATGATATAATTGACAACCATAACCCCGTCATAGGCTACCTTCAGCCAAATGTTTCTTCTTTCTTATGCTACAAATGTTAGGCCATGTGCCTCGAACTTAGGCCACGAACTTGCCCATGTGCCACGGTCACCAAATAAGAGAATAGGCCAACTGACGCTCCGCTCCATCTTTACAACGGTGAAGGTGTGGCCAAGACCCGCCCTGCTCTGCAGGGACAGTAACATTAGGCTAGTTAGAATGAGAGCTGCGTTCCGCTCATATCATTGGTAAGTGAACTCAATTGACTCGAACTTGATTTGAACTTGGTTTCCACCACATCCATGAACCACACGCCAGAGATCCGGCACAGTGCCGGAATACTTTAAGCCACAATTTTGTGAACAAAATGTTCAAGAGTGGGTCACAGATTGAGTTCTAGAACTGAAATAGGTAGGTCATGTTCAGCTGCTACCGGTTCTTCTGGTCCAATCAGAGCAGGGCTGTGTGAGATCCGACTGTCAATCACAGTCTGGTGCAGTCTGGTGCACACTGACGAGCACGAAATCGATGATGGGGTGCTTGGTGGTAGTGGGGGAGGGGCGTGAGCGTTGTAAACATTAAAAATGTTGGCTAAGTCCCTTCAATTTGTCAGACTTGCCAACTGCAGCTTTAATTCTAACTACTGGGATCAAGTGAAGGCCAATATGTGATGGGATCTGGATCCAACATCCTGAATGTTGCTAAGATGGCATCAGAATTTTAAGTTACTGTAGTCAAAAGCACTACCATTCTGGATCATCACTAACTGGCCACAGAATGTCTGCTGGTCTAATTTAGAAATAACCATGACCTGGAGGAAGAGACATTGAGAATAGCATGGCAAATAAAGATGAGAAAGATGGGCATGGGTTGTGGGCAGACCTTAGGGATGACCGCATCGAGACTGACGAAGATGTCTCTGGTGGAGTGGAGCTGTGGGATGACCTGCAGAGCCCGCTCCAGAGGGTCAAGAGGAGCCCCGTCTGCCCTTGCGTCTCCTGCCCCGGCCTGCTCCGCCTCCCCGTCCTCTTGCAGCAGCAGGGTGGTGATCAGCAGGTTGATGGCCTGCTCCCCATCCAGTCTGTATGTGCTGCAGGGGATGAGTTCAGAACGATGAAAACAAGTCTGCTCTTTTACCAATACAAAATAGGCTCGCCAACTTGAAAGGTTCTCTAAGCGATGCCACGCCTTTTTTAGGCTATAACATTTTATGTCACTTACTGCAAACATCACCTAACCAACCGCTAGCGGTCTGTGTCCTGAATACGCTGTAAAAAAAAACGCGATCTTTGTGGACAGCCCAGGCTCCAAAAACAGCAACAAAAACAACCTGGGCAAACCTAGCCCATAAAAAACATGTGCGCGTTTAGGAGAGTTTCAATTGCACGGGAGCAGCACGGGAAGGAAATAGCGAGCTAGCTTTCTGTTTTGTTTGTTTGAAAGTCAACAGAAGTGACGTTACCCAGCATCACTCAGAGCACCTTTAACTTGTGCAAGGCATTACACTACCTTTAACACAATCACTTTTAAAGGCCACTATTTGGCTTCCAAAAATGTTGTTGATGCTGGAGCTCTACAGCCAATAAAATTAGCCCTCCCTTCAGTCCTCCTGAGGGCCGTGCTGATTGGCTGGTGTACTATGTTTGCTTCCCATTTACAGAGCCAACGTTGTGTATGAGGACCATTGTGGAAGTATTTGGTGAATTTCATTTAAAAAAGTGTACGGCCTTAGGACTGGACCTAGGGGATTACCTGCAGTACTGCAGTATGATGTCAGGGGTGATGTTTCTGTTCTTAACCAGAACTGGAATAAGGTTCCTCTTGGTCTCAGGACACTGCCTGAACACAGACTGGATGGACACCTAAAACAAAAAGGCATATGCTTGACCAGCTGCAGGTGGAATGTGATAAGAGGATTGAAAGATCTATTCAACAGGGTTTGTTTGCTTACACCCAACTTTCCAAGTCTGCTGCCCCACTCTGCATCAGTTATCACTGCCAGGAACTTCTGTCTCTCCACCTCATCTTCATATATGCAGCAGATATGTGCTCCAACTTTGGCAACTTCCTAAAGCACAAATACCCATGTGAGCACTTGCTTTATGGACCACTTGCTTTATGCATAGAGAATGTTCTTATGGAACTTTAAACAACATTACCGTGATCTTATCATAGTTCTGCCAGGCACTGGAGATGATCTTCCACAATATGGCCAAAACCTCAGCTTTTGGCAGGATGGTGCACAGCCCAATGGCCAATTCAAAGTCTACTAACTTCCACTTCAAAACCTACAATGCAATGCAATACATGTACTTTTAAAAAGCATGGAAATGACTTTTTCTCTTGTAATGGCCATGTAAATATCTCACACTACACACAACATCCACCCCAACGTTTCTAAAGAGTTAATGGTCACCCTCTGCAATTGTTTTCTTGTTGTACTTGAGCCAGATTAATCAATTTCACAAGTCAGAGACAACAAAAGTATTAGAACCTCTTTGCTCCATCAAACACAAAGAGAAACAGTTCTTTACCTTCTGTAACAATGACACGACAATCACATTAAGAGCTGAGAATGCCGTCTGCCTCACGAATGCGATGCGCTCCTTCACCTTGACACGCCACTTCTCCCCATGGTCCTGTTCAATAGCAAACAAACAAGGTGAGGACATTTTTGAAAGAAAATGTTCTTGTCTGAAACGGGGGCAAACATCATCACCATCATCATGTCAGACAAATTCAGATGTGGAGCAAATCAACTTCAAACTGCATCCTTGCTTTCGGTGTGCAACAAATACAGTGATTCATTTTTTCACGATGAATAGGAATCAACCTCTATGTGCGACCGCACTTTCAAAAAGAGGCTTCCCCGGCTCTGGCCTGCTGACCTTGTCACTAGAGACGGCGGTGGTGGTGTAGGAGGCCACGTGGTGGAGGATGGTCATGTAGGAGTCCAGCAGGAGGCCCAGGCCCAGCTCCAGCTGACTGCACTCCTGAAGGACCTGTAACATGCTGACCAGGGGGCTCAGCAAGGGCCCCAAGAGGTCTTCATCTGGGCCAGGTGAAACAGGGAGAACGGGCACACAGAGAGATGAACTGCCTTGTCTATTAGCCCTTAAACAGCTAACTGTGTGTAAATGGTGCAAGAGTGTGGTCTTTGGACAACTTTTCTACTGATCTGAAGTAAGTGTGTAAAGATGACCATGTGATATATTCTGGGGCAAAGCTGTAAGACAGTAAGACCAACTGTAAAACTTACCCCCATTTAGAGTACAATAGGCCAGAGAGAATGTTTCCAGAGGATACATTTTAGAATCTAAAAAAAAAAAACAACATTCGAGAAAGTTGTATTTAGTTGTATTCGTTGGGGGCTCTGACAGCAGATATGGAACAGGGCAGGGACTGTAACATTCAGCTAGACACATGCAGGTACCCGACTTCATCTAAAAAGCCCATGAGACCCTCACCCCAATGGCACTTCCTGCAAAAGTCCGGTCAGATCTTATCTCTTTATCTCGGAGATGTATCTAACTGTGCTTATGCACCATTGCTGTAGAACACTCTAAATGGGTCTCCCAAATTCGCGCAGTTTGATAGTTGTACCCCACTTGTCAGCTCCTTTGAATGAAACAGTGTGCCAAGTGACTTGAGTAAATGTAAGTACCAGAAAAGAGAGGCATGAGGCAGGTGGAGATCTTGTACTGAAGAGGCAGGGCAGTGACAGGGTCAAGGACTATCCCATCTTCACTGAAGAAGTCGTTCAACACCAATTCCAGACGAGCTTCCTGTTCACCATCAGGCTTGGGACTCTGTAGACAAATCATTAAACTTAACACAGATCAAACAGTGACTGCACCACAATGGATTTCCATTTTCAAACATTTTCTCATTCCTTTTTTCCCATTGGATTTTAATTACAACTGATTCATATAGTGACGAATTGTGGGGGTATTTCAGGATCAAATGGAATTTCTAAATATGAAAATGCACACAATATCACTTGAATGTTTTTTGAAGTCTGCACAATTATGCATAGCAATGTACCTTAGCTACAAGGCCATAGTCGTCATCAATTTGACACTGGCAATACAAATCTGCAGCTCTCTGTGTGTTTTTGCTAAGCTCCATACAGTCAAGCAGCAAGTCTGTAGAGCAGAAATACTTTAGTGCACAGACAGTATACACACTGACAAATTCTTCAGACCTGAAAAACATACATACTAAGAGAAGGAAACAGTGGCACAACAAAAACAGGTACACCGTAGGCCTTTGCTATTCAAGTTATGGACCCTTTCAAAACAAAAACAATGCTTGAACGTTCTATTTGGGCCCCAATCTACTTCCTCTGCATTAAGATAACATATGGAATGTTAAAAAGGAAGCCTTGTGGGGCCAACTATGATGCTGATAATGGAACTCTCTTGAAAGGGTCCATAAAAGACTAAGAGGTTTAATACTGCGAACCTGAGCCACAGACAGCCACGGCTTGGCAGGCAAGCTGATGAATGACTGCTGGCAGGTTGAACCGCTCAGGAAGGATCATGGGAACATCATCCCCCAGATTCTGGCACAGGCGCTGGGCTGCCCGGAAGAGAACCATGCCCGTGTCAGAGTTTGGATGCTGCTGGTAGAGCTCTCTGTGGGTTACATAAGGGACAGCCATCACTACCAACAGCTACAACACATCCAGGCAGATAAGAATTACAGTTATTACAGTAAATCACAATTTCAGTGTGTAACATCAGAAACGGAGAAAGGGGTCTGTAACACTAATGTCTCCACAGTCAATCAAGCATTTATCTATTTATATATATATAAAAAAAATACTGCATCCTCTTTCCACCAGATCAGATACGTGCCTCCATACATTTCCGTTGGTTCCTTAACACATGTACATTTAACTATTAGAACTTTATTACTGCTACAAACAATGTTAACTTGAGTTATTATACATTCTTGTTCTCTGGATAGGTAATACTGACAATCGTGCAAGCGTAGAGCCCATCATGTAGTGTCATAAACCAATCGTAAAAGACGTTGAACTTCTGCGCATGCGCAAGATTATGCGCATGCGCAGAGCGGACCTGGCAGGCAGTACGGATCGTGTACTGACATGCTCTGCTGACCGCGGCCCCTCACCTGAGGATCTTGAGAGCCTTCTCCACTTTGCCGGCCTCCAGGGCTCGGTGTGCCATGCCAGTCCACAGCTCCTGCTCAGTGAGCTGCAGGCGGCGTGCCAGGCGGCACAGGCCGGCCTCGGAGAAGGTGGCGGTGCTGGACAGACTGTTGACCCCAGGATCCTGAGAGGGCCTGGCCGCGTCCTCAGCACGGCTGGAGGAGGCGAACCGCTTCACGCCTTTCGTGTTCTCGTAGGCCTTGCACACCTGCTCTTCAAACAGCTTGCGCACCTTGGGGTCATCCAACTCATCTGGTGTGAGGAAGACGTCAAAGTCCTCCTGGGTAAGGACAACAACAATGTAAAAATCTGACTATTTCTCATCAAGCAGCACAACTTAGTCATTCTCAATTCACACTGTCCAGATGACAGTTGGAGAAACTACAATGTGGGAGCATACCTGGAGGTGAGCAATGGTCATGAATCTCTGGAGGTCATCTAGACATTCCATTTGCATAGCGGAGTTTTCAGCTATAAAAAAGACAAAAGGAAAAAAATGGTTTATATTATATTTGCGCGTTAGCGACCGAGGTATAGCTTACATGGCTCACTTAGAGAGAGTCTTTGTGCACATCCCAGGTGCAGGACAGAAAAATCTAAAATGTTAAAGAAGTGAAATCTGCACACTCCTTGGTAGCTTTTCTTGCTTTATTTTATCATGTTTGGCTTAAGAATGACGTTTCGACCTTCCTCAGATTCACTACTAACACAGACATTGTACATGGTGTAAATCACTAGGCCTCTGCGTGAAGCCAGCTCATTAACTGATTGACCCTTGCAGGAAAGCATGTATGCTGGTAAGCCTGTGGCATGGAAAAATGCCAAACAAATGCATAAGACAAAAACTAGAGACACGTTGCTAAATAACTTTATACAAAACAAAAACAAGTATCAAATAAACACCGATACGGATCACCAAACACCAATACAGATCTGACTAAGCTTACATGGTTAACATGAGTAACATGGCTTACTTGTCTGGATACTCCGCAAGTAGCTTAGTGCCTCCACTGCCATCTTTGTGACCAGCATCTTCTTTCTCTTATGCTGTTCCAGAACAGAACCAGTGTAAACAACATTCAGTGAGCTGATGGTGATGCTTGTGTTCATGTCTATGCACAAGTCAAGCTCATAGAAATCTGTGGTTTCTTTAAAAAGAAATCGACTTAATGCTTGAACTTCACTAAAGGTTTAGGGAACTACAAGGAAAAAGTATGAGCATTTGAACAACTAACTATGCTGTTTTACACTGGTAGATTAAGAAATTCATTGCTATGAGGATTTTAACATCATGAAAGTTGTTTGTACATGTACACCTAAAAAAGAAAATCTCACCTCCTCCGAAATGTGCTCTTTGTCTGTGAGGAATATTGCTGCCCAGCTGGAAAGGCGATGAATTGTCACTTTAGCCTCCACAGGGCCCATTCGTTTTAACAGTGCCATAATCTCATCCATCTGAAGAAACCCAGCCACATGACAGAGGACACAGTGTGTTAAATCCAGTTCATCATACAGAACCAAACTATAAAGATCACTTCAAGTATGGCTTTGAGGAAAGAAACTCTTGGTGAGGTCTGAGCACACCTTGTCGTTGTCAAGGAGCTGGAGGATGTAGAGGTAGTGAATCTGGGAGGGGTTGAGCTGGTACGCCTTGGCCAAGCACAGGGCATCCTCCAGAGACGTGGAGAGGTTCTGTCTCAGAATGTGCCTCACCAGCATCTGCACACAAATGTGCATAGAGAGCAAACAAACAATTCAGCTTGACATACAGTAACTTCAACTGAAATACTTATTTATTTACAGTTATTATTATGCTTGGAACATTCTGGAAACCTTACCATAATGTCAGTTGAGTGGGAGAGGTTACGAACACCATAGTGGCTCAGGAGCTTCTTTGTCTCCATGCAACGATAGCTTTCCTTCAGGAGCTCCTGTCTGTGGGAAAACACACTCATTGCCACCTCTGAGCTTTATAAACCTCAGCATGCAAGAATGAGCACGGTAGCCGACCCCGAAAATAAAAGATGCAGTGACAAAACTTTCAAAAAGACTGCAGTTACCAAGCAACAGCATCATTAAGCAACATCTTGCCCTTCCTCTTCACATTTGTAAGCCCTGTAAGGGACTGATTCCAGTCAAGGACACCTTAATCTAAAGGGCCATTCACACCAGGAACGACAACTATAAAAATAATGAGTATCCACACTGACCAACGATAAGTCTCTCCTTCGTGTGGATGAATGTGAGGTCTAAAAACAGATGGATTCTGTTTGGCTGTCTGTTTTTTATTGTTCTCAAAATTGCTCTGAAAGTGATCCCTGACTGTGTGATCACTCTTAAAAAGTGATCACTCTTAGTGTCATAATTGTTCTACTACGTGTGCCTGTGCTGTTTCACTTACTTGGGGTGCTCCTTCTCCAGGTACTGCTGAACCAGACACTCCACGGTCTCATTCCACGGCACCACAGCTTTGAACATGATGTCCAGAACAGCATCCATCACCAGCTGCAGTACAACAAAACAAATGGGTCTTCTGCTGATATAATGTGATTTTTAGAAGACTTTAAGAATTCAAAATCCATTTTGCAAAGCACAAAGACGGACAAAAGAGTTGCCACAGTTACCAGGTCCTTAGTGAGCCCTGTTACCACCCACCCCATGCCTCCCATCAGTGTGTCATGTCAAGTGCCAGTTATGTTGACAAGAAAGAAAGCTTTGGTCTTCTTAATAGCAGAGGGATTGGCAGTGTTAAAGTAACTAACGTCTGTGTTGGTCATACACCGCAGAATAGCCACTGCTTTGTCCTCCCACTCTGAAAAGATAGTTGTCGCCTGTGAACTGCAAGAGTCTGACAGATCCTAAAAAGAAAAAAGAAGACGGAAAAAAAGGGACATTAATGAAAACATCAGACCCCAGTTGGTGCTGCTCAAAGTCAAGAACAACTAGGCAAGTGGTTAAAGCGGAGGTTTGGTATTTTTTAACAAAGGGTCTATTTTAGGATAATAACTAGTCAACATTTTTGTTTGGGACCAGAACAATGTCCATTGGTGCAGTCCAGAAAATGCATTCAGAACAAATAGCCATATAATTGAGGCTTGGGGGCAATGTAAAAAAACGAATTTTTCATAAATCTGTTTTCCAGGTAATTTCAGTGGAACTGCACTGGGTTATTGTTATTAAATTTATATTTACTCAATCAAAACACAACTGAGGTTTTATTGACATTACATGAAATACACATTTAAATTACAAGACTTATTAATGTTTTTAAAAATGGAGATATAGCATTTTGGAAAATAGCTCTTCAATTGTAATGTAAAGAAGCAGTATACATCAAGCTGTTTGTACAGTCTTAATCTTTTTCTGTTTTTTTGCCATACCTGTAATGCAATAAGAAAGTCCACACAAGTCAAT
This sequence comes from Alosa alosa, assembly GCF_017589495.1. Taxonomy (NCBI): domain Eukaryota; kingdom Metazoa; phylum Chordata; class Actinopteri; order Clupeiformes; family Clupeidae; genus Alosa; species Alosa alosa. The sequence continues at coordinate 31,881,741 of NC_063192.1, read as the reverse complement.
TACCGAATGTGGCACAAATAGGCTTGGGAATCGGTTCCAAACGTTCCAATCCATCGGAATCGTACACACGTTAACGATTCCACTAACGGTTCCGAACGTTTCGTTCCGTCCATTCGTCGCGGCACGTAATTTTAAAGCATTCAACTTCTGTATTGATATTGCACATTTGGTATTCATTCTCTAAAACCACTTTAAATTAGACATTCAAAGCCAAACAGTCTCAAAGTCAATCCTATAAGTGTTCAGCAAATGGTACAGATATCAATATGCAAATTGATAAGGAATCGCATCGATAAGCAGACTCGACAATGGCATCGAGATAGTTTCTTAACGATGCCGATCCCTAGGCACAAACTACTTTGTACGACAGTTCGGTAATCAACTTCAACTGAATTTTTCCCCACACAAGACCCTAGGTTGAAAAATAGCAAACTTCTCATTTAAGACTAGACTATTGCTGACTGATGTTTAAATTGGGCAAATGAAAGGGAAGTTCAATGGAGAGAGAGAGAGATGGAGAGAGGAGAGAGAGAGAGAGAGAGAGTTAGAGCAGTGGTTCCCAACGTAGGGGTCGCCAGAGATTGCAGGGGGCCCGCACAATGAGGTTGTAAGGTTGCCAAAACTATATTTGCGCACATTAAATGTATAAAATCCAAATAACACACCCAATTGGATAATCAAAATTCTGTATAATCCAAATTAAAACATATTTTGTTCCACATTTAAATTCATGTAGCTACTTATTACCTCTGAACTTATAAGATTGTAATTAATCAGTTTAAAGGAGAATTCCGGTGTGATATTGACCTAAAGTGTGTTGAAACATGATACCGAGTGTGAACGTATGTCTCATAGCCCATCTCGGCTATGAGGAATTCTGTGGAAATGCATGGATTCCAGTTTCTTCCAGTAGCAGCAACTGGAATCCATGCATTTACACAGAATTATTTTTGGAATCTGATCCCTTATCATACCTGTTCATTCTTACTCGTCGCTCGACTTATCGTGACTAAATTTAAGATGGCTGCAAACGCTAAACTTCGTGAAGATACTGTATAAATCGTCTTGTAAGTAAACTACCAGTGCTTTTTCAAAGTTCTCAATGTCTCGTTTTAAATGTCAGGGCCCTCGAAGTCTACCAATGAAGTGTGGAGATACATTGAGCCTCGTAAATGGTGTAAAACAGTGATTTATTTGCATGGCTGGTCCGATGCAAGCACCACCATTGAAAAAAGCTGGTAGCAACTAACTATGCCAGATTTTGGAGTGCAGGGGGACAAGCCGAGATGGGCTATGAGACATACGTTCACACTCGGTATCATGTTTCAACACACTTTAGGTCAATATCACACCAGAATTCTCCTTTAATGGAGAGAGAGAGAGAGACAGTTAGAGGACCTTAATGTAGAGCAGCAGAGTAGAGAACAGCAGTGTAATAGAGAGAGAGAGAGAGAGAGGGAGAGAGAGAGAGAGAGAGAGAGAGAGAGAGAGAGAGAGAGAGAGAGAGAGAGAGAGAGAGAGGACCTTAATGTAGAGCAGCAGCGTCATGTTGAGGTCCAGGTTCTGTTCCAAAGCATAGGGCCGCACGCTGTTCTCAATGACTGAGGAAATGAGCTCTGGGGCCAGGACCTTATCCAGCATCAAGAAGGCCATGCTGCGCGTGTTACTCTACAAAGGAGACACAGGCAAAGATCATCCTCAACACACAGTTCAGATCTTAAATTTGCGTGTTTGCATGGGCTACCAAACATTCTTCAAAAAAGCTACATGTTCACACTCATTTTCATTCATCTCGAACTCAAGATGGACAAAGATTCATGTGATTCATCTAAAATGGTTTGAAATTCATAAATACAACTTTCGCATCCAAGGAGATTATCCATGCCAATGTACATCTTCAAGAGATAGAGGTAGACGAAGGCTTCATACCATCTCAAACTCAGACAGCGTGAGCTTGCAGTTGTATTTGACATAGAGGTCACACAGGTGACGCAGGTTGACCACCAGAGCTTTAAGAAGCTCCATCTCCTCCACACCACTGTCCTCCTCCTAGGGAAAGAGACACAGACACCACAGAATGGAGCAAAACTCTAATTTCCAAAGCATCTCAATCACACTTAGCATACAAATGTAGGTTATACTCTTATTCAATTACATAATTATAATAAAATGTATTAATTTATTATAATAATATTTGCTTCCAATTGTGCAATCGCCATGGCGTGTCCATTCTACTCATTCTAATTTCATTGCCCAGACACAGCTACTGTTTACTACTGTACAGCTGTATATCTGATCCATCACTCCTCAGCTAAAAACATACCAGAGGCATTGACATGGAGGAGGGGAGACCGAGCTCAGCCATCTTTAGTCCATTGTGTGGCCAGTCATTCTACACAGTGACCAAAGAGAGGCAGTGACATACATTAAAAAACAATATACAAACAATATACAGACACAATCAAGTTTTAACTGGTGACACAATGCATTGGTGACATTGGTGTGTAGAAACCTATTTTTACTCATTTTTAGGTACACACATTCCCGGGATATCTCATATCATACTGTATGTCAAGGCAAAAACCATTTAGCATACATCTATCCAATACCTTCTCTGTCAACTCCAGGTTCCTGGCCCTTTGCTCCAACCACCTTGCCAATATTTTCTGTCGATACAAAGAGTACAGTATATGCTAAACACAAGGGGGCTTTGGGCTGCACAAAACGAATCTTGTACATAAGCATCATGTGCCGACACCAACAGCACATTAGGACAGCGCACACAGTACCTGGCTCTTTGGGAGAACCCTCCACACAAACGGGGCAAGGACGGCTTTGAACCAGGGACAGAGCTCCATGGACGGGACCGTCAGGGGGATTGAACCCAGCAGACACTGGAGCGTGTCCTCATCAAACTGCTGGACAAACTCACCCTGCAAAGAGTTCATTTCTAATCATTTAATAATTTAAACCTTTAATAATTCACTAAAACTTTAACAAAAACAGCGAACCATCAATGCCAATAAAACGATCAACAAGCTTTATTAGCCTTCTTAGCTTGTTGATCGTTTTATTGGCATTGATGGCTCGTACAAGTATAAATCTTGTTGAAATTATATTATATTGAGGATTGTGTGTTAAGCACCAGTGTTTCCCATACATTGACTTATTTGTGGCGGCCCACCACAATATCAACATTGACCACCACACAATGATTTTCCAGGTTGTACTAAATTGTGCTTAAATCAAGTTAGCATCATAACCACGCTGCGCCAATTTGTTAAAAACTGTTGCATTCAAGTTAATTCTGCAAACCTACCACCATAAATATAATTAAATTCTGTGGGAAACACTAAACCACTGATTTGTAATAACACATAATATAGAGTAAATGACTGTACCTCATGTCGGAGCCACAGATGCTGCGCAGCACTGATGCTCCCAGACCTTAAGAGGCCTAAGATGTACCTCAGGTAGTCATCACTGTTGAGGAACTCAATCCACAATGCACCCCTTCAGACCATCAACATTGACACACAAATTAGAACGTCAGATTGACTTTGATGAAACATTGATTTAGATATGTGGGGGCCTTGAGAACGGTTTAACTTTCAGTATAGAGCTGTTTCTCACACACACACACACACACACACCATCTCATTCTCCCAAGTCACATGTGACTAGGGAGAATGAGATGACGTGTGACTAGGGAGAATGAGATGACGTGTGACTAGGGAGAATGAGATGACGTGTGACTAGGGAGAATGAGATGACGTGTGTGTGTGTGTGTGTGTGTGTGTGTGTGTGTGTGTGTGTGTGTGTGTGTGTGTGCAACAGCTCTATACTGACCGTTCTCAAGGCCCCCACACATCTAAATCAATGTTTCATCCAAATCAATCTTTAACATTGACCGGCATGTATGGCACACCCGTCACCAATTCACTATGGGGATCAGACAGTGACCAATACATAAGTGAACATACTTAAAGTTGTCAGGGCCGTGGAGACTGCAGAAGGTTGCCAGTTTAGCGAGCGCCATTTGGATTTCCGCCGATGGGAAACGGGTTGCGGCATAGCTCAGCATCTCCTCTGCTGCATCGATGGTGGGCCACAGAGCGGTCAGACAGTACTGGACCACATACTGCTCATCCTAAGCAGTAGCACAACACAGCATTTATGAAAAATGTGTGCTATTTTAGAGCTATTTCAAGCAAAGAAGCCACAATTAACAAGGAAGTAGAAATAGACTGATGAATACCGTAATCTTCATCAGGTTGGTCTTTGCCTCCTCTATTAGATCAGACCAATTAGCCAAGTCCTGCTGGCCATATGGATGACAGGCCAGTTTCCCCCCAATAGCATCAAGCCTCACTTTGTACACCAGCTGAGTATGAGGAAAGCACAGAAATAAAGACATTTTACACAAGAAAATGTCCACCTTGCAAATACAACACTAGGGAGCTTTAGAAGCATCTTATCTAATGAAATATTAATGCTGTTGCAGGGTCATTCATTAGCAGCATTCAGACCCATCTCATTTGTACAAAAATATAGGTCCATTCACCTCAACGTCCAGTCCAAAGGTTAAGGCAAACTGCTCAGCTTCTTCAAACTTATGTTTGTAAAGGAGTCTGTTGAATCTTTAAAACACATGAACAGAGAACAGGTCTATTATGACAAAGAATGTTGGAAATACTGTGCAATGGTGGAAAACAAAAACATGTTGGCATTCACCAAGAATTCCTATTTGAGCGTACCTGTTCTCCGGTAAGGCCTCCGTGAAGCATCTCATTACTATGGCCGACACCCCACCGTCAGGACTGGGGCATTCAAACAAGACAATGTTAAATGAAATGCCAAACTGTTATCCTACCAGCACTTGCTTTAAGTAAGAGTAGCAGAACACTCCATTCCAACAGGACACTATTTGTAGAAAGCGGAGCTGAGATTATTTTCTTGTCATACAATGTTTGAGCACTAACCTCTCTTGGTGTTCCACAATCCCCTCCAACAGATAAATTGTGTCCTTCAGTAGAAAAAAAGTTAGAATCTCCATAGCCACTGACATTTTACTTTCCTAATAAACTGACAAAACCTGCTGTTTTTAAGAGCCATTAATGGCAAAAAAAAGCTTGTGTATGTGCTGTAGAGCCCAACGTGCTGTAAAACAAGCTGTAAAACAAAACAACAATGTTGTTTTTGTTAGCTAGTCTCTTACCATGCTCATGCCACTCTGGACCAGGCAACAAACCCCAGGGACCTCCAGAGAATACACAATCTCCATGCAGGGCAGTGAATGCACCATAAGCCTTCTCATCTGAAAACAATTAACATGGGAGGACATACGTGGCAATTACTGGTTCTGTGATTAAGTAGGCAGCTGCTTAAACTGAGTACAGTGACAAAATATCCAATCACCTGTTTATCATCTATGGTGCCTAGGGTAATAATTTTCATCTTCGTGCTCTCTTGCCTGCGTTATTTGGAGAACAAAGGAAACACGCAATTCAAGTTGAAGTCATTCAATGAAACGAAGTCATTCAAAACAGAAAAAGATGAAGAACAGCAGAGATGTTCAGTCAAAAGACACTTGCGATGTGATGGATGCGGAATCCCCCTCAGTCATGAGAAGAAAGTCTTGGATGGCAAGATCAGGCCAGCAGCATAGCATGACCAGTGAGTGCACATCCCACACGCTCAGCATGTTCTGCACACAAGAGAACAGGTGTCAAGGCACTGCCAGGAAGACTGGCTTATATCACTATGGGATTCATTTGCCCATTGTAACAATCACAACTTCAGAAAGCGAAAACATCTTACCTTTTCATCCAAGACATATATTACATTACCCAACAATTGAATCTTCCTAACTCCTAGTATAGAGAGAGGGAAATAAGGAGTCAGATTATGTCAGATTATCCCAAGAGGGACAGGGCAATCATCAACAACTGCAATTACCTGGTGTTAAGGTGGAATCCAAAGCAGTGGTGGAGGACAGAGAGAACTGACTTTGATCCATCTCCCACTGAGACAAAGAATTGCCTCCTTCCCCCTAAAACAGTTTTACAGCTCCATAAATTAACAAACCTATTCAAAATGCATAGGACTATAATATCTGACTACCAACAGAACACCCTCCACTATGGATTCCTCAATCTGCAACATGCATTTTTGCCCTGATGGACCCAGACCAGATTAGAAATCACTGATAAATAATTCTGTACTCCAGTAACTGGCCAAATTAAGGCTAAATATTGACACAGGGTTCCCACTCGAATTCAAATGTAAAATTCCATGACTTTCCCCTGACAAAAAAATGAATTTCCATGACCTACTATATAATGAATGGTACAATACATCTACCAAAGATTTCAGAGCAGCTACGTAGCTTTGAAGAATCTTTTACTTTTTCAGAAAAGAGATTAATAAATAGGCATTGAATAAACAAAGTTGGGCTAACCACAACTACACTAATCCTGTGTGGAAATATATGCTATTGGTATTCATGTATTTTGGCAAGTGAATTTTAAACTGCTAAAATTCCCTGATATTGCATGACTTTTCCCCAGAAATTATAAAATTCCCTGACTTTCCATGTCTGGAATACACTTTCCAAAATTCCATGACATTCCAGAAATTCCATGACCCGTGGGAACCCTGTTGACATGACGTTCTCTGCATTAAACACTGCCATAGCATAGTGCATGAGTCGGGGTACCCCAATAAGGAGCTGCAGTCTGTTGTCCAGGTCAGCCATCACTGCAGTTGTACAGCCTCCATCATGAATCTCTTTAGTGGAGCAGAAATCCATTCTGATGAGACCCTGGAGCTTCGAAAATAATCAAATGTGTTAACTCACAAAAGCAACAACGAAAACAACTTGGAAATGCCACATGGTGCCATTCCATAGTGTGAAAATTAACAATGCATTTCCAAAAGTACTAATCAAAACAAACAAAAAGATGGACACTGTTTTCCTATCAACACATAGGACTGTATGATTCTACTGTGAGTTTGTTTCAACTAACTTATTTCAAAGCTCATTCCAGCAGTCTCCTATACATTTAGCATTTCAAATGGTATTAATAAATATAATAATTAAAGGAAAATTCCGGTTTTTAGCACTTCAACTCCCTGCTCTACAAGATATCTATTCCAGAAGAGTACTCCTAAGAGCCCAAAAGATTCTGAAGGACTCTTCTCATCCTAACAATGGATTATTCCTACCGCTGAAATCAAGAAGACGCCTATGCAGTCACAAAGCCAGAACTGAGAGACTCAGGAGAAGTTTATATCCCCAGGCCATCCGAACTCTGAACTCACACTATACTGACTTTGCACACATTCACTCCTCAGCACTCTCAAGCTTCTCCAACATCCCCAACATACTTACAGCACATACATACTTACATACCCCCCCCCAATACACAGCACATTGTCTCATGAGGAAGCTTCTCTAACACACATATTGCACACTGCCCTCTCCCCACATACACAGCACACTATCCCATCTCCCCTGTCATCCCCCCAACACACACACCGTGGATCTGCCCAAGGTTTTTCCTTGCCCCTGTTGCTCTTGGGTGCTCCTTGTTGGTGCCCCCAATTCAATCCTCCCCCCCACCTTTCTTATGCAGCCCTTGCCACTTAATCTACTAAACCCCTCTTCTACTGCACTTTTTACCCCCCCACTTTGCACAAATAGGCTGACACCAGACATAATTTCACTGCATTTCTTACTTCCAGTAATTATATGCATGTGACAATAAACTTCCTTGTATCCTTGTATCCTTCTCTGGCTTGTTTTGGATGAACTAGAGTGGTGGACACCGAAATTTTGACGATTGGTCCTGTCTCGACTTTTCTGACTCGTTTTGAATCGCCTTTGACTACTCAGGGTGGCTGCCAACAGGCATACTGTAGGCTACTCAAACATGTCCTAAAACAACCCTTAACATTTTCAAAACTGTGCAACTCACCGAGTGGTTAGTGGAGTTCATTGACTATTAAAAGCAAATAAATCGGCGCAATGTATGATTTCCAGCCGTCTTATTTGCTAGGCCTATTGTGGAACTATTTATTCAGACACCTCACAACCGTGTAAAAACTTCCGCTCAATATTTGAACCTGAAGCATAGACAGTGGCACAGTAATATCAACGTGCAATGAGTCTTCCAACAGAAACCAATGAGATTTTACAAAATGCCAAATAAAACACGACAGAAACTGTATTTTGCTACGCTACTTGTTTTGGAACATCAACAAACACCACTAACCACTCGGTGAGTTGCACAGTTAACAAATGTTAAGGGTTGTTTTAGGACATGTTTGAGTAGCCTACTACACCCTGAGCAGTCAAAGGCGATTCAAAACGAGTCAGAAAAGTCGAGATAGGACCAATCGTCAAAATTTCGGTGTCCACCACTCTAGTTCAACCAAAACAAACCAGAAAAGGGCCTTAAAGTGCTAAAACAGAATTTTCCTTTAAGAGGTATAACAATACACAGATGAATACGTGTGTGTGTGTGTGTGTGTGTGTGTAGGGGGTACCTCATTCAGGGTCTTAATGTCCATGTTGTCAATGGCTACAAATAGAAAAAAAAAGCAAAAGTTTTACAATTATACTTGATGGATGGAAAATGAAACTCTTCTGCCCTGGTTCCAATGGCGCATTAAGTTTGCATACCTTTCTGGGCCTTTCCCAAGTCAAGGCCAGACATGACCAAGACTCCATCCTGAACAGAGAGGATGAGTAGGAACGTCCCTGTTCAACAGATGATTGTGTGTGTTAAAATTAATTCTCACATACTGCACAGACACTAAAAGCAGAAACCACATTCTTATAAAGATGATCAACCATGACATTTTACCAGGTGCAATAAAACTACCCCTCATCTCTCAACCACCTACTCATTTCTGGGAGTGGTTGACCCAATAGGCTGTTCATCACATAATTAACCTGGCTGTAAAATGGTAACACACCTGGGGAATCAGAGATCTCTTGAAGAATGAGACTCTTATAGGTAGACTCCTCACCATTGGAAGGAGACTGCTGCAACGCCTGTTAAAATAGCAACAGCATGACAGCCTCCTGATCGATTCGGTTACTCCACAGAGTAGCCCAATAGGCTATTGTACTGTCCAACAATAGCCTTGTTCATGCTTAGCCTACATTTCTACAAATATATGTTTGTATTCATAATAAATGAAATGCTTGATTCTTGCCTTTGTCATGACAATCTTTTGTTGAGGAACATAAATGAGATGGAGATTTCCATTTCTCTCGCCAACCAGCAAAAAACTGCCCTCTGAGCATACAGCATCTACCGACGTGTCTGAAAACAAATACCAATTTGATGTTACAAGCCTTTTGTAAGAAGGGTAAACCAGGGGTTCTCAATTTTTCTTGGTTCCAAGGACCCCCTGTGGGGGTCCTCATAATAAAATATATTATGAGGACCCCCTCATAATCGTAAAAATTAAGCATATGCCATTTGTATTCTCTGATATTGTGACCAGGTTCACCATCATGTTTTCTGGCAATTGTGTAACTTGATGTGTCAACTTTAGATTTTGCATCACTTGACAACATGATCTGACTCAAACATTTCTCCACTTTCATCAGCTAGCTATTTGGCAAACATACCATCTAAGCAGCAGTGGGAACGGTTCTTTGTTAAGTGATTCAAGATGTTAATGTGGGTGGGAGCAAAGAGACACAAGTTACTTGTTTTATTCATAAAAAGGGTCATCTATACATATGATTTTTTTAAATGATAAACCACAACTTCATAATTGAAAGCAAATTATTTTGCGGACCACTTGGCTATGGGTTGTGGACCCCCAAGGGTCATCGGAATCCACTTTGAGAACCACTGGGGTAAACCGATAAACAAAAACGATGAAACCAGTGAAAGCTGAGTAGGACTGAACAACCAGACCTACAGATCCACAAAATTATTATTATAAAGCAGCATCTCAGACCTCATTGGCAACATGAAAAGTGGCGATTATTGCAGAACTTTACCAAAGTACAGATGGAGTAACACGGTTTGAAAACTTGAATCAAACAGGACCACAGATGTGTCACAGACGACGATGCAGCTGGTGGAAGTCATAGAGCCACATAGTTTTGGATTGGACACAGCCTGCAAGGGGGTGGAAAGGAGTATACTGAGAAATAATACTAGTCAGCTAACTGTGGCATGATACGTTTGTGTTTCTAAACATCTTCAATTCACAACAATTTACACAGAACAACTTACGTTTTCTGATGGGGACAGTTTTACCAATGTGTCAACTTGGTACAAAGCGCCGTCACCAAGTTGCACTGAGCCATTTCCCAAACGAACAGTGTTTGTATCATCATTGATTAGAAGTTCCACTTTGTTCCACATTGCGATAGTTGTTCTCCGGAATCAATTCCCGCTGCAGAATTAATGTATTTCCAACTGAAAGTAGCCGGGACAACTCTACGTAAAGTTAGCAAATTGACAGCTCGCAGTGCTAGCTAACGTTTACTGTGAATGAGTTAGCTGCTAGCAGTTAACTTACTGCCACTAACGTTAGTTAACATGCTCACGATAAACAATCCAAAGTAGCTAGGCCTGCCAGTTAACGATACTATTGTGCTTATCGCAAATTAACACAACAATGATAAACAGTGCCTGAAATGAGCTTGTTCACGCCATTGCTAACTAAGAAATTAAACGTATTTGAGATTTTCAATGTTCACCTATGATGATATTAAAGAAATTCCCGCCATACGTCAAACATGATTTCCCGTCATACATTGCGCCTGTAGTTTTGTTGTTATTCTTCTCCTTCATTCAAACGACGATTGGTACATTACCGCCACCTCCTGAAATGGAGTGTAGGTCTGAACGATTTTTTCCTATGCTACTACAATCTATTTATTAGGGGCCAAGCAGAAAAGCACCCATAGTGTTTTTACTTGTTCATATTATAAGGGGTCGAAGCAGCGAAACTGCGGGAACCATATTGTGTTTGTTCAGATTATTATTATGGTTCCAATCTTTCTCCCCCAAAAGGTGTGGAGCAAAAACCGTAAGGCCTGGCCCAGGAACTTGAACATTCATAATGTGGTTCCAGAGACCCCTCGCTACTCAGACCCCTAAACCGGAGATACTGCAGTGCAGGTGGAACTATAATTATCAGTTTTGCATTTTGGCTCATATCTCAAGAATTAATTCTAATTTTTAAAGACAGAGTAGCCTAGGCTATGTTATTCTGAGACATAATATATAGGAATTACTTCACATAACTAAACACACAGAAAGTTGTGAAAACAACTTATTGTACTAGTTATTTACAGCAAATGCAAACAAACTGTCCTTCAGTGTCGGGCCAATTTACACATTCAGTGGTAGGACCAGCCCTGGCAGCAATCACATTGTATCTTCAAGACAGGAAACATTGGCTTGACATCAGTATTAACTCAAAGTTGTAAAAACAACAATAGTATCATACCAAAGTACCCACAGAGTATTGTATGCAAGGATTAGGATATAAAAAATAACGTTTGGGTAATCAGCCTTCAAATGGCAGAAATGGGGTATCCTGTATATCTATTGTTTAGCAGTTTATTCTTTTTAATTTTAATTTGACATTGTAAGAGGGAGTCTGGTCAAGTCAGCCTAATATTCATAGGGAATAGAACATAACAGCAGATTTGGTCGAAAATGTAAATTCATAGGCATATGCATATAAAACAGCATGATATGAGCCTGGGCCGCGTTTCCCAAAACCATAGTTGCTAACTAAGTTAACATATTTTCATAGCAGGCAACTAAGCAACTTGTCATCTTCAAAATATAAGCTACAATAAGAAAGCAACATAATGTTTTGTCTGTCTCTCTGTTCCTACCTGAACAGTAACTTTCAAAGGCTTTTTTTTTGCAAGCAATAAGACCTGCTATGCCATTCACCCCATCAAGAATTTATGGGCCTTATTTTAAGATAAAAAAAACTCTTCAGGGGTCCTTTATGAACTTTACAGTTAACCCCCCACACACACACACACACACACACACACACACAGGTTCTTGTAAAGTACTACTTAATTGCATTTGTAACCATTACATTTTGAATAAACAGATTCTATATGACCATACCCCACATTAATAACATTAACCCATTCATCTTGTGTATCTGAAGGATTTCTGTAGGCATCATCCATGTAAAGCTAGACAGTGCTTGTAAGGTAATAAAGCATAGTGAGTTAATGCAGTTATGACCTTTTTGAACATAACCAATATAAGTGCAAGGCCCATATTGATGCCTTGCCTCCCTAATGGCACAATAACAACATGATTGTAAAGTTTCATTCCTACCAAGCCCCCCAGGGATGGATTACTGCACAGGCCTACTGGGCCCAGGCCCAGGGGCCCTGAAGCCCAAGCCTTTGCATGCTCATTGCCTCAATATCAACAAATCAGGATGTAGGCTATGAATCTGATTGAATTAAAGTATTATATATATATTGGCCATCCCCAAAATGCCCCAGAATACAGGAAATCACATTGTGCAAACTAGAATGTAATGCCAAATGAATTACAATAGTGGATGGAAAGCTGCTAAAGTTGGTGGGGAAATTCCTGAAAAAAAAACATTAAATCACTTAATCTTTGAGTTCATACAAACCCTCGTACCAAAAGACCTTGTGTGTCAAGGCGTTCTTGAGATATAACACTTGACCTTTGACCTCCAACATCAATTCACTTCATCTTTGAATCCATACAAATACTCATACCAAATTTCAGGCATGTATGTCAAGGCATTCTTGAGATATCGCACTCAGTGTGTTCATTGACTTGACCATTGACCTTTGACCTCCAACATCAACTCACTTCATCTTTGAGTCATACAAACACTTGTACCAAATTTGAAGCACATGCGTCAAACCGTTCTGGAGATATAATGTGCAAAGCATGAGATATGGCTGTGACTTTTATTTTGACACACAGGAAACACTTAAACAGGATGTGTAGTTTTAGGGAGCACCAGATTGTATGCATTAGAAGCTGAGACAGTTGATTTCACAGGTGACACCTGTGCCAGTGTTCTAATTAGCCCGGGAACTACTCTGGGAGCTTAACAAGCGCAGCTGCCTTTAGGCCATTATGACATCACAGCCTTTGAAGTCTAAGGGGGAAAATTGAGCTTTTTAACATTTTTAATCCCCTATTTCTCAAAAAGTATAAACTTTATAAAAAATCTGAAATAATAACTCTCTTGCCCCACTCCAGACCTTCAGAACGGTTATTTCAACATGTCTGTACGTTAAGCGGTTAGAGTCGCATTAATTCTTGAAAAGGTAAAAAGAAAAGGTTATAATGAAGAAGAAGCCAGGAGATTTCAAGATAGTGGATTCCATCCACTATAATAAAACATTTTTCCCAAATCCCCAAAGCCCCCCCACACACACACACACACACACACACACACACACACACACACATATGCGACAGGGCCCAGGGGTCCGAAAGTCCATAATCCGTCCATAAAGCCCCCAGATCTGTTGGCAACAGAGGTAACATGATTATAGCAATAGGCTACTGAGGTAGTGGACTGCATTGTAATGCAGCACAAGTAACTCATTTGGAACATCACACTCAAAAAACAGATAATGTAATGACACTTTAAAGACATCAACCATGATGTCCCACTGACATTACATCTATAAGTGTTAAATAGCCTATTTAAATAGGGCTAAATGAAAGTAATGACAATTTGATAGGCTGTTAGGCTAGCCTGTATAGGCTACACAAGATCAAAACATGTAGGAATTCACGCTAAACTCCACCCATGGAAACTCAGAATCTCAGAAACCGTATATCTGGTAACACCGGTTGTCCATATGCCACTTCCTTGAAGTGAAATCCATGGGCTACTGAGGAGCTGTACCAAGAAATGCAATGAATGTATTCTGAGATTTCACTATTTATTACCTGACAGCTTGATGTTAAAAGCTAATAAATCAGGTATGGGCATGGATATCATAATATCAGGTATGGGCATGGATATCAACTCGATGGTGTTTATTGTCTCTATTTGCTTTGTCTCTCTCAGCTGAAGTCTGTTGTTTCACATCCTTGACTGTGTTAGGCAAATTCCTCTACACTGAAGTGGTAGTGTGCTGGTCAAGATTGAATAGGCTAGACTATTTCTGTTTCAGTTTCAATGTATATACAATGTTAAGGGAAATACGGCAGTATGCTTTAAATGTTTTAAAAGAAAAAAGTCTGGCAGTTTTTCACAGATCTCTATTTCTCGTCTATGTCACCGAGTAGGCCTAGGCTACTGTCGGTATGGGGAAAAAAAGAAAAAATGAAGACAATCGTTGCTACCTACTCGAGTTGATTGAGAGCATGATTTTAAAGATGTAGGCCAGTAGTTCTCAAACATTTCACAATGAGTAGGCTATCCTCAGAAGAACAGTTGGCTCCCCAACCATGGTGGATTGCCCTAATGTGGGAAATTTTTAACATTTTGGACATCTGTTGTAGGCTATATTAGGTTACAATGTGAGGGCAACACATTAAATCCACATCCAAATTTGATCACAGGACCCATACAGCTTTGGCTTTCCCATATTTTCACTGACATTCACTAGTTTGGAGAAGAGCCACACCCACTGTATCTTAGGTGTCCCACATTAGGACAATTTAGTATAGTATTTAGTATTAGTTATAATACAATATGCAGTCTAATTTAACTAGACTACTTTTACATTGTACATAGTGTTTTGCATATTTATTTATTTTTCAAGAAAGATATGATCACATGATGTTATATATTGGAATGGTTTTCTGAGTGTGTTTAGAGGTTCCAAATGCTTGCTCCCATTTAGCTTTAGCTGATTTCGAAGCGCTGCAGCCAGGGCAGATCTCTGGTTTGATAGAATTAATTTTTGTCTGGTTTTTTGCTTACCCCAACATGGGGTGACCCTAAGGGAAATGATTTTGGAGTTAAAAAATGGCCGGATTTCCCCTTTAACTATGACACCAATCTCACCTCTCAGTTTAACTTAATCAACCTAATTTTAATTTTGACAAATTTGACATCCATAAGTCCAAATTCCAAAATAAAAAGCCTGCCCTATTTCATAGAGCTCTCCATTCACATTAAACACTATATTTCTACTATATCCTGTTGCAGTAATAAGAAGGCTGCTTGAACACTATTGTACTTTTCAAATGCTTTATGTAAATGGAGTTGTTTCTTTTTTTATTATTATTAATAATTGTATTATAAGGGCCCTATTAATATTATTATTATTATTATTATTATTATAAGATTTATCTTAAGATTTTTTTTGTGAATCCGGCCCCTGGCCTGTGGCAAATTGTTGCATAGAATCTAAAGGCGCTTTCATACCTATTGTGTTCCGAATCACAGGCTGAATCGATACAGTTTTTCTCCATTGTCCCCTGGGTTTGTTTGTGTTCACATGGCAGCATTTATATCGGAACAAATGATAGGCCTATAACAAACCCACGTGAGATTAAACGTTGGTCTACAAACAAACGCGTGATTAAAACTGTTCCCTGATTGGTGACATTTGACAGCTGAAGATACTATCCCGCAGTCACCTAACCCCACATTTAACATAGGCTATTAAGAGCTTTGTGTGTGTGTGTGTGTGTGTGTGTGTGTGTGTGTGTGTGTGTGTGTGCGTGTGCATGTCCAAGTGTAGCTTCCCACACTCTCTCCCGTTTTCGCACGTAATACCGGTAAAGTTAGCCTCCATCTCATTGAGGGTCTTTTGAAAAGGGGGACTAGAGAAATAGTAGAGCACAGGATCCAGCATACTGTTGAGATAAGTCAAGCTAATGGTGATATAAAAGGCCATCTCAAGAGACTCGATGCCTTCATAGTCAGTAAGCTGTGCATTTCTCAGCCAGATCAGGACCCGTTCAGACATCAGACATTCGCTTGAAATTCAAAACATAGGCTATAGTCAGGGGGCCTATGTGGTTTCTGTGGGTTTGAAATGTTAATTTTTGGAGAGTGGTTGGACTATCTTTAGAGGTCATTGAACATGGAGAAAAATGATGTCTCCATTTTTTTTACCTGTTTCAACTTTATTTTTCTAAAATTGTATATTTCACTGTAATTAACACCATAAATTTTGCCTAAATCACTAGCAATGTTGAATAAAGTTCACAAAACAGTAATTTTCAACAGTATGTTGAAAGCATTGTATGTCAGTATTATGATTGTATGTCAAACAATTATAGATAAGATCAGTTTCGCCAAATACATACTCCATTGCTGAAAGATAGCGAAAACATAACAGAATCACAGATGAGACCTCGAACAACATTTAATTCATTTACATATACACAACATATTAGACCTCACTTCCACAATTTCCTCATCAAAATTTACAACTAGTCTACTAGACCCAGAGCCAGTCTACGGAGAGCCTCCCCACTCTCTATTAATCCCATACAAACCGAATTTGGCTGCAGTTCACCAGAGTTCACCTAGATGGCGATCACGTTCAAAATACATGGGGTCCTATGGAGCTACATGGCTAAATTTATTGTTTTCACCTATTTAACTGAAACCCTCAGATTTTATTTTATTTAATTTGCAAAATGGATATGGATTATCAATCAAAAGTGAAATAATCCTGGAGTCATGTCCTTTCGTTTTCTTACAGGTTGGGTCGTTGTTGCCCATAACACGCTAGCATTGTGCTAATGAATGACGTCAATGACACGTTTGAAAGGCTTTTTAGAACAATTAAGTGACTTTAAAAAATACAATACTCAACCAAGTGTATTGTATTTGCCTCCCCTTTCGAATACAATATTCAAATTACTTGAAAAAAAATTATATCCTGAGAAAAGTGGATTTTGAGGGGTACAGCTCGAAAATTTGGCTTGAAAATTTGGCTTGAAAATTTGATAGGCATCAAAGACTCAGCACTCGCTTGGTTTAGATCATACCTTTCTAACCGTCAACAATTTGTACAGGTCCATAATAAACCATCTACCCAGACTATGGTAAAATATGGAGTGCCTCAAGGCTCAGTACTGGGGTCCTTGTTGTTTTTATTATTCTTATGCAGATGATACACAACTATACCTCTCCATAAAACCTGATGAATCAACCCTGTTAGCCAAACTTGACACATGTATAAAAGATATAAAGACATGGATGACGAATAATTTCCTGCTTTTGAACTCAGATAAAACAGAAGTCATGGTTTTAGGATATCATATCCACATCACTGGCTACATAGTGATCTTCCACTGACCTCATCCACAAGTGTTAAAAACCTAGGAGTTATAATTGACCAGGACCTAGCACTAAATAATCACATAAAACAGATCACCAAAACTTCATTTTACCATTTAAGGAACATCTCAAAGATAAGGAAGTCCTTATCTTTACCAGATGCCGAAAAATTAATCCATGCAGATTATTGCAATGCTCTATACACTGGCTGTAATAATACCTGTCTAAAGAGCTTACAGCTTATACAAAATGCAACTGCTCACACACACACACAAAATATGAACATATTTCCCCTATCCTAGCATCTTTATACTGGCTGTTAAAAGTCCTTGACTTCAAAATATTACTTATATCTCTTGGTTGGTTGCCTGCATTGAAAGAGGACACCTCATGAAGATGCTCTTTTGTCTGCTTCTGACAGAAGAAGCACTTATCTATGCTGGCAGCAGCTGCTGCTGAACAAGTGTTCAAGGTCCCTCTAAATGGTGGAGTTGCAGGTGTTGCTGCAGGTTCAGAAGATGATCTACCACGTCTTTTCTGAAGACACTGAGTCCTGCCTGCTTTACATGATTTCTTGTAGCAAATCTTAGCTTGCTGCAGATGATCATTGTTACAGGTGGATGTATAGTAGTTCCTGTGCCAAACTGCTTTGTTCTGTTTATAAAATAACTGCACTGTAACGTTGTAATCGTTGGCTGATCTGTGATCACAATCTCCATAATCTCTCATGGACAAAAACAAGAAATTTGGCATATGTCTCTAATGATGGGTCATTCACCAGTCCACACATATCTGCCACTGGATATATAGCCCAAAATCTGTTTCTTTTGCTGTAGAGAATATGTGTGCCATCACCTGACTGACAGAAAGACACACCTCTGAATATAACCTAGACTGTGCCACCATGAACTATGAAAATGTGCTTGCTCAAATGTAGGTCACTAATATCACCAACCATGAAGAACAGAGCACTGTGTGCTTCAGGTTATTCGATATTCTAAATTCTATAACTGCCAGCTATCAACAGCCAACTGTCACTGCTAGTGTCTCTCTTTCTCTTTCTCTCTCTTACACACACACACACACACACACACTCACCTGTTTGTCTATCTGATCCTATTACCCTTTCTTTTCTTCACACTTACGGAAGGCCCTTACAGACTTCAGGTGGTACTAGCTATGTAAAAGTCTATTAAACTTGATTTAACAGAGATCTCTGCACTTTGTGCTCTGAATGGGTGTAGACAAGAACTGGCAGAGCAGGCTAGGCCTACACTCAAGCACACTAATAGGCATGAATTGATAGTATTGATATTGAAGTATTATTTTTTTAAGCGGACAATTTTAAGCATTTTAGGCACAATTTCTTGTTAAAGAGATCAATCATCAGCCTAAAAATGTTTTATAATGTTGTATTGTTTATGTGGTCCACTTTTGCATACTACCTTGTAGAATATCTTTGCTTTTTGGCACCAAACCCTATGCTATAATCCCAGCAATGTGAGGTAAAACACCAAATTTGACCTTTTCTGAATTTGACCTTTGATTTGGGTCCTTTAAAACCTTAAAAAAAATGGAGACATGTTTTTTTGTTACTCTTAAGAACCCCTAGAACAAAGATATAATACTCTCCAAAAAGTAACATGCAAATCCCACAAGCCCCCAAATTAGACACATACAGTGTAGCCCCCCCCTACTACTAGCTAGATAGCCTATATACTGTAGCTCTGTTCAAAGTGGAATAAACTTGTAGCCTAACGTGTAGGCCTACAAAAATGTAAGCACCAGCGAGTTGTTCCGCTACAACGGGCTGATTGTTTTCTCACTGCAAACGAACCGCTCTAGAGTTTGATTGAAAACGAGCCGAGACCACCTCCTTCAAGCGGTCTCGGTCCGTTTGTTTTGTACCGAAAAAGAGTACGATTGCTGCTTCCACATAATCAAACCGATATTTGAGGGAAACGCTCCACGTTTTGATTCAAATAGCCAGGTGTGAAAGCGCTCTAAAACAGATATGACCAGTATCACTAGTATTAAGGAATGTAAATAAATAATAATGAACTGAAACTGGGTTGTTTTATTTCAGGATGGATGTGTCCTCAAATGGGGAAGTTGGAACCTGTATGTTTATTTTGCATACTGAACTGCCGTTATTCAACTATGCCAATGTTCCTAAGAAATGCGACAGTCCTTAAGAAAATATTGGTGAATAGCAATATTTTTGTTGTTTTTTTTAGAAATCTATTTAAGATTTATCTTAAGATTTTTTTTGTGAATCCAGCCCCTGGCCTGTGGTAAATTATTGCATAGAATCTAAAACAGATATGGCCAGTATCATTAGTATCAAAGAATGTACTGTAAATAACTGAAACTGTGTTGTTTTATTTCAGGATGGATGTGTCCTCAAATTGGGAAGTTGACTTAATCACTCCACTCTGTGCTTTGGACAACCCTCCTTCCCCCCCTGAGCTGAGAGATAAAGATAGCTTTCATGTCTTTATCAGCTACAGCAGCTGTGATTCACAATGGACACAAAGCCTCATCACCTGGCTGGAATCATCTCAGTGTGGTCTACTGACCTGCTACCATGAGAGAGACTTTATTCCAGGCTGCAGCATCCTGGACAACATGACAAACTGCATTCAGAAAAGTCAGAAAGTGCTCCTTGTCCTCAGTCAGGACTTTGTGAGGAGTCGCTGGTGTCTGCTGGAGGCCAACCTGTCCCTGTTTCGAGACTGTCTGGAGTGCAAGCCTTTGGTTCCAGTGCTACTGGAACCTGACATCACCATCCCTATCTACCTCTGCCACATAACATACCTGGACGCCAAAGACCCAGAGTTCCACAGTAAACTGTTAAAAGTACTCTGCACCCCCAATCACCAGCTGCAAGGTTCTAGTGTGGTGCCTTTCCAGCCACCCTCGGTCTACAATGGCAAAGCTCTGCCGCCTCTCACATCTGTGAATGAGGAGGGCCTTCACAGGTGGGAGGCAGGTGTGTTCAGTGACCAAGGAGTTCCAGAGCAGCTGCGCTTAGTGGTGCAGAATGAGGAGAGGTACATTGCAGCTATCAGGATGGTTAACAGTGTCTCTCAAACAAAGGTCTGGGTCCGGTCTTTGGGCTTTAGGCTATTGTTATATTTTATTGGAATAGCATTTATTTTATGTTTAGGCTTCCCAATAGCTATTTGTATTGGAGAATATGGTCCATCAGCAGCAATTTACATTTCCGCTCAATTGGCTTTTATCTATAGACTTTGTTTGTTGCACATAGACAGTGATAAGTATTTAACGCATGAAATGCAGAAGTGCACTGGCCAAGCTAATGTTGCTCTTTCTGATGAGAAGATTCTAATAGGCTGTCAGTCACGAACCAAACTGTACCTCGTGTATGTATCTTTGGATGGATGCAAGCTCATGTTCAATGAGACTTATCAGTCAGCCCTTGCTGAGGAGATGTTCCAAAGGGCCTTGCTCCACTTCTCTTCAGGATATGCCTGCTGTTTAGCCAAAAGGCACTTCCCCTTCGACATTTCCAGCTCAAATGGCCACTTGGAAGGTGGCGTGTGCTTCTGTCAGTATGTCTCTCAAAAGCTGAAGAACCGACAAGTGGTCATAGGATTCCAACTACGCTTAAAGGAATTCTGTGACATCCTCTTGCAAGACCTGTGGATGTCAGACCAAATGGCTGCTTTGATGCATTGCACTGTTAATATAATATATTTCTAGCTTGATTGATTCAGCCCTTGCTTTGCTGCACACACTAGGGCTGTGATACATTTATAAAACTTTTGTCACTTGTACCTGGAGCTCATTGCATGGGAGGCCCATCAAGAAGTCATGTGAAATTGACCTCACCTCGCTGAACCAGAAATGGATGCAAAACACTGGAGAGTGGAGAGTGCAAAACTGCAATAAAGTTCAAAGTGCATAAATATTTTAGGTTCACACATTACACCACTACAAACACTACACACTAAATTCATACATAGCACTCAATGCCTACTGATAGCTACCCACGCATCAAATGTCACACAAAGGCCCAGTAGTAGGTGTACACACAGTGGCTACAGCCTGCAGTCCCCAGTCCTGGTAAAGTTCATTAATATTAACATTAACATTAAAACCATTTAGAATACATCATTACTTTATTAAGTTTACACTAATTAAAAAGGCAAAGGCCACAACAAACCACCATGCAGCAGGGACTACACTACTGGACCTCGGGCTGAGCCACTTGGGGAAGGCAGAAGGTGTGTAGCACAGGTCGGCCGCCCTAGCACGGACAAACAAACAGAACTAACACAAAGCAAACAAGATGAAAACACACACAAAATAACCTATAGAAGGAGGCCAGGGCTTAAGGCCTTTCTGGCTCAATGCTGGCACTCAATTAACCACTACAAATAGCTCTTCTTAAAGCAAACCACTCTATATCTACAACAAAATCAAATAAGGCAATACCAAACACAAAAGCACATAAATAACTCAAAACGAACAAAAGAATCAAACTGCACACCATCCACCTTACCCACTGCTGACACAAAGGAGACCAAAAAGAGGGGCCGGGCCCTCAACAGGCCCGCGCTTTTGCCTCGAACGTCGACTACTAGGCTGCAGCCTTCCAGGCCGCGGTCCATCCCTCCAATGAGCGTCGTCAAAACAGTAAACGTCATCGACAGCGCCACAGTTTGAGGTTGGAGGCTGTAAAAGCCGGCGTCTTTGGAGCTAACAGTGCTAAAAGCAAGGATTTGACAATAAAAGAGTTACACATGTACACCGATGTTTGGTATTAATGTATAACAGTGCTAAAAGCAAGGATTTGACAATAAAAGAGTTACACATGTACACCGATGTTTGGTATTAATGTATCTTAAAACCTATAGCCTACTAGATCAATGGAAATGGGCCTGTGTTGCGCTGTATCAATGTTACGTTATATCCTCAGAAACAGACGATAAAAAAAACGTAATTTCATGGATGTTTATGTGTCTGATTGGTGGGCAGTTGTTTATTCGATGCTAATTGGATGTGATAATGATGTCGTATCTTTCTTGTCCCTCAATCTGTAAAATTGTCACTCTGAGGTAAATTGCAGGAACGGGACACCCAGATCAATGCAGTGATTAATTTGACCATCATTCAATGTCAATGTAGCCTAAACAAGTGCAGACGTTACCTGTATGTTACTTACCTATGTGTTGATATTGTGTGGCCCATGGGTTCATCTTTGATCAATATTAAGGCTAAATAAATAACTGTGGAACTGGGATTGGCGAAGAAACTTGATTGTTTGGCTATTCCTAATGGAAATTCTTCTTTGAAATGCAGCACAAGCTAGTGGACAATGGCTAGACTAGGTTATGAAGTAATGGTCTACATTATGTACCGGTAGGCTGTGTAAGTGTTTATGTGCACAGCAAGACACTTATTGGCTATTCTTCAAATTTCTTAAAGATATTACACTAAGCACTTTCACTCACAGAAAAAAGATCAGATGGTCCAAAATGAACAAACTTTATTGGAGATACAGTAAGACACTAACATATCAAAAAGGCAGAGGTGTGTTTGTAAATTTACATTTCTTACCCTAGTGAGGATTCAAGGATGTTTACAGTCACTTACATGCTTAGAAATACAATAACTTATGTTTATGGGTTGTTATCAGATGTTATTTTTCCCAAACTGATGTGTAATGGCGTGGGCTCGTTCACACCATCACATAATGGGGGAAGAAAGACAGTTAGTAAAAATAGTAATTTATTAAGAAAAAGTGCAATCTAGCCAGGTCAATAATATGTATCTACTGTAGGTATGTTGGTGAAGTGTTGTGCCTGTATTGATGTAGTGAGCGTCAAGTAGATCAGTGTCTTAATGTTAGCTGTGAAGGAAGAAAATCATAAGAATCATTAAGATAAGAGTGAGATACAGAATGATGATGTGTCTGTGATACATGAATGAAGAGTGTGTCTGTGAATGAAGTAAGTTGGATAGTGACTGTTTAAAAGAAAACAGTGCCCACCTATGCAAAGTCCTGTAATGTATTTACATTGCATTGAAACGCATTGTGTGGCAAAGATCAGAAAAGAAGAGTGGGTGCACTCGAAGCCTATCTGGTCTGTTGTCTATTTATAGGCAACAGGACACACAGGAGAGCAGGATTGTGCCTGCTTAAATGAGTTAACATCTTTTTAGGTTGAACTGTGTCTAGCTGTGTCCTGCTTGTGGGTCATGTCTAGAAACTGGCCAAAAAAGAAACAGCAGACACTGAGTCCCTCCTTAAGGAACGCTGTACAGATATGACTCACACCATATACACTTACATGTTTAATTGCACCTCTGACCTTGAGCATAAGACTGCAGCTGTTGCAATAAATGGAAAGGACTGTCAGTTAAAGGAAGGTAGCACCCTGATTACGCATAATATATTTACATATTTGGTATTGCTGGATTCAGCACAACCTTTCTAACAAAATGGATTTGCATCATTAAATACTCACAAGCTGTTGTGTATATGTGTGTGTGTTGGGAATTGTGAAGAACTGACATATATACCTGATACATGGCCAGGGGCAGCCGTGGCTTACTGGTTAGTGCTTCGGACTTGTAACCGGAGGGTTGCCGGTTTGAACCCTGACCAGTAGGCACGGCTGAAGTGCCCTTGAGCAAAGCACCTAACCCCTCACTGCTCCCCGAGTGCTGCTGTTGCAGCAGGCAGCTCACTGCGCTGGGATTAGTGTGTTTCACCTCACTGTGTGTTCACAGCTGTGCTGAGTGCGTTTCACTAATTCACGGATTGGGATAAATGCAGAAACCAAATTTCCCTCAAGGGATCAAAAGAGTATACTTATACTATACATGAACTCTTCCCATGTCAAAAACAGACAGTATGTTACCATGTTATTTTCACCGCTGTTTATTTCTTTCATTGACAAACTGTAGGTCTACACTTTTTTTCCAGTAATGGAGGCCAGCTGGATTGAAGCTTTGGAGCAGTCTCTACGAAAAGAGACAAATCCCCATGTTAAGAGAACAATTGTCGTGGTGAAAGACAAGAGTAAGGATGCTTTTATGGCATCCCACCTTCAATCCTTGGAAGAAAATGGCCTTGGAAATTTTACAAGCCTGAAAAAAAGACAGCCTGATCAATTTCAGTGGAGATGTGAGAGAGCTAGTCACTGCAAAGGGAACTCTTCCGGAGACCCACAAAAAACAAGAGCCAATAGCTGTGGGGCTTATGTGTCTTTCACATTTGTAAGCAACAACTGTTGCAATGGGTGTATTATCCGTCTAATGAGTGAGCATTCGGGACACGATCCGACCAATTCATTGGAGAGCAGTGTGAATCGTATTGACCCTGATGTGATTAACTACATCCACACACTAATTCAACAGGGCCAATCAAATGCAGAGGTCCTCCTCCACTGCAAAGAATGGGCCGACATGTACATGAACTCTTCCCATGTCAAAACAGACAGTATGTTACCATGTTATTTTTCACCGCTGTTTGTTTCTTTCATTGACAAACAAACTGTAGGTCTACACTTTTTTTCCAGTAATGGAGGCCAGCTGGATTGAAGCTTTGGAGCAGTCTCTACGAAAAGAGACAAATCCCCATGTTAAGAGAACAATTGTCGTGGTGAAAGACAAGAGTAAGGATGCTTTTATGGCATCCCACCTTCAATCCTTGGAAGAAAATGGCCTTGGAAATTTTACAAGCCTGAAAAAAAGACAGCCTGATCAATTTCAGTGGAGATGTGAGAGAGCTAGTCACTGCAAAGGGAAATCTTCCGGAGACCCACAAAAAACAAGAGCCAATAGCTGTGGGGCTTATGTGTCTTTCACATTTGTAAGCAACAACTGTTGCAATGGGTGTATTATCCGTCTAATGAGTGAGCATTCGGGACACGATCCGACCAATTCATTGGAGAGCAGTGTGAATCGTATTGACCCTGATGTGATTAACTACATACACACACTAATTCAACAGGGCCAATCAAATGCAGAGGTCCTCCTCCACTGCAAAGAATGGGCCGACATGTACATGAACTCTTCCCGTGTCAAGGACAGGCGTTACCACGTCACTCCAAATGATGTCATAACCATCCGGAAGAGTTACAATGCACACTGTCGCATGGACTCAAATGACTTTGTGAGTGTGGATCATTTAGTGAAATCAACACTGAAAAATGATATACTGCACTACCAGCCTCTGTCCCACTCTGAAAATCAGCCGTTGGTTATTGTGTATAGCACGCCATGGCAGAGAGAACAACTGAGAAAACATGGCTCAGAGATGATCTACTTGGATGCAACATATAAAGGCATAACACAATATGGATTTGCATTTTATGCAGTCATAATTTAATCTCAACAAGGACGTGGCGCTCCAGTGGCCTTCTTCATTTTAAGCGAGGAATCCACCGAGAACATCTGTCTATGCCTTAAGAAGTTGCAAGAGGCAGTCAGTCCCTATCAACCAAGGTATTGAAATTTTACATTACATGTAGTGTACTCTGATTTAAAAATGTTGTCTCACCCTTGTCTCAATATTGACCTGCTTTCATATTGGCTCCCTTACTAGGCTAGGCCTTAAACCAGTCCTATTTGGTTTGTCAGTATAAAAGGAGTAAATATTGATGTTTTTTGACAAGGACTGCCACCCTGGAAATAGAAAATAAATAACAGCATTGGATTATGTTCTGTCTGATCTACACACTGCACTTTCACCTTTAAAATTCCCATCAGTACAACCACTTCTGCAGAATAGTTTTCTGCCTTTGAGCACCCCTATCCACTTCCATTTTTATATGAACATCTTACCATTACCATGCATGTCCATGGGTGTGGTTAATTCAGCTGTGTAATGCCTGGTCTGTGTAGTACCTGGTCCCTCGATCTGTCTCTCGATCAGCTATCAGCTATAAGGCATTTCTCCAGGCTGCACACTATCTGCTGACACCTCCACCCTGCTGATTACATCTTTGGTTGATTTTTGGTCGTATTTCCTTGAGAACTGGGGACATTCATATTTCAACAGTCAATATCATTAAAAGAACTTATGTTTTAGCATCAAAAATCGGGGGACAAAGTGGGTTCAGATTCACTCACACCCTTACGCTTCCCCTGCTTCTTACATCAATTCTGTGTCTTGTCTTGGAAATAGGTGTGTCATGGTAGACAGGGATCTAAAGGAGATCAATGCAATAAGGAAAGCTTTTCCACACACTAGAGTTTTACTTTGCTGGTTCCATGTTCTTCAGGTAACAATCTCTCTCGCCACTAAATAAATATCAGTTTCTCTTTTTGGTGATTTGTTATCTAAGTATATTTTTTTGTTTGTGATCTATCCACATAGGCAGTCCATCGCTGGCTGCAACGTCAAGATGAATGCAAAAAACATCCAGCGGTGAAAAATGAGGTCATTAGGGTAATGATTGCCCTCAAACAGTGTGCAACAGTGAGTTACAAACACTTGTTTATTTGTCAATTGTTTATTTGCTAGTGTTCGACTTTCTTCTTGTTGAACTTATGTGGAAATGTATTGTGGTTTTATAGGAGACAGACTTCAAAGACATGTCACACCGAGTACTACACAGTGTGGATGAACTCACAGGCACCTCAAACATCTCAAACTACCTGAAAATGCAGTGGTTTCAATATTCTGCAATGTGGGCCAATTTTGGAAGGAAGGTGTTCCATCAAAATAGTGAAACCAACAACTTGGCAGAGAGGTTTGGATTATGTTTACATTCAACTAAACTGATTATCAACTCTGTGGTGCATTAAACATGCAGGTTACAAAACCCTAAACAAAAAGACACAATGGTTCAGGCGCGCGGGAACCTATTTTTGACCAGGGGTGCTGAATACGATTCCGACGATTTCTCCCCTCCTGGACATGTTTCGGATTTTGACTGCTAAATACATAATTTTAGTGCGGTGTGCGGGTGATAGAGAGAACTTTTAGGGATCAATAAAGTATATCTATCTATCTATCTATCTATCTACGTCCTGGGCAGCCACAAATTCCAATGTTCCGCGACAGCACTCCGACTCCACTGCGCCCACAGAAGCGCACTTGACATCATTAGCCTATTTCAGTGTAGCTAAGGAAAATTACTTTTCTGATCGTCAAAACCACACCAGCGATGTTTGGCTTTAAGGCTAATAATCAGGCTGCAATGATCTCGCAAATAATTCCTGAATAGCCTAAAGTGTGTCGTCTCCACAGCAAGAATGTGTCCTAATAGTTTCTATCTGCGACTAGTGAAATGATTTCACTAGCTATAATTTATTAATTTTGCAAAACTGTACAACACAATTAAAGTTTCTTTCAGCTTATCCATGCTTTTTTGAACGTGTAAATCGCATAGAATATGTAGGCCTATATCAACCGTAGGCCTACACACTATCGCTATCACCAGAGACCGTTTACAGATTAGACATTCTCTGGCTATTACATAGCTGAAACCACGCCTACGGTTCTTACAGTAACTAACTCACGTTTACGTTGATCTCTATAACTGTTAATTTTTAGTAGCCTATATTCCAACCAATCCATAACCATATTTTGCTATTTGACTCATCATTTCACATACAAAAATATAAATAATGACAGACAGCTAATTAGTAATTATTTAAAAATATAGGCTATATAACAAATTTTTAAAATCTATCTCCTGCCAGCAGGGGGTGCTGCAGCACCCTCAGCACCCCCCTTCCCGCGCCCTTGCAATGGTTCACCTGGCACAATGGCTTCACACCTACAGTAGTTATCAATTCAAAATCTGCAATTGCTTGGCATGCCCCTCATGCTCCATATGGATCCATCCTATGGATCTGTTGTTGTAAAGATTCTTTTTCAGCATGAAATACCAGTTTCTGCAAGGTTATGCAAACAGACGTGTGGATGAACTACTTCAACTTCTCAATGAGAAGGTGGTGACCTACTACAGGTTGGTTTGCAAGCTTAATGTCAAAACCTGTCGTGTATTGCATGTTGCTTTTGGAATTGCTTATAGTGGAGCAGCATAATCTTTAGGGAATCTCTTCCTTAGTGCGTATACCAAATTTCATGCTTTTATCACAAAGTGATTGATTTTCGCACCTAACCGCTCTAATATTGCTCATTTTCTTTTAAATATCTTATGTCTTTAAGCTACCTTGATGAACTTCACCAAGCTGGCCGGATACCACAATCCAAAAAAGAGAATGTAGCTGAGCTGGTGTTAAGGATGATAAGCAAAGGCTTACATGAAAAAGTGGTATATCAGTCTAATGGTCAACTGTCAGTGCCTTCTGAATCAGATGATGGAAAATCTTACAGTGTTGACCTCATCACAATGCAGTGTGAATGCTATTGGGCTGAAAGGGGAAATCTGTGCAAGCATATTACATTGGGAAAGCATGTGTGTGAAAAGATGGGAGTGGACATAGATGAGAGCAGAAGAGGAGTGGCACACATTCTGATAGAACACGGCAGTTATGAGCGTGATTGTAATTACTTGATTGTTCACCACAGACAGTGTTTTGGAGTTGTAAAACTCACAAACAAAACAGTGCACTTGCCTTGCTAGCAGCCTTAAAGAAATGTGTGTGTGCCAAAAGGTTTCAGAGCTCCTCGCTCTGGAGGACTGTCCACAGGATATCTCTCAGTCTGATGAAGGGGTGTCATCGGTCATCTGTCAGTCATCAGGCAGCCAGTCATCTGGAAATGACTCAAACCAAGATCATCCAGCACAATGCAAAACTGTGAGACAGATGTTAGGAGAGTTGTACAGCTGGTGCGAGACCATTGATTACCGTGAAACGCCAGATTTACTGTCTGCAGTACAGAGAGTTCACCAGATTGCTTTTGGACGGTATGTTAGCAAATCACAAAAAAGAAAGATCCAAAAGCTGCAGAAGTACAGGATGAGAGCCAATGAAACAAAGAAAACCACACAAAATATTTACTCATACACACTGAAAAAAGGCTTTACACGTGCAATACATTCACACAGGCCAGATTCACAGTTCAAAATTACTTCTTCACAAAGAATAATAAGAGATGGGAAACGTCTAAACTTTGGAGGAGCATCTAAACGTGAGAAATAAAGGCATGCATATAGCCAGAGTTAAGTGCATTTTCAACAATATTTTAATGGTTTCACTTACATATGAAATTTTAGATTTTTCAAGCATATTCATGCATGTTTGAAGTTACATGTTGCATGCTTCAATAATAATTTGAAAAATACATACAGTTATTGCATTATTGTGGTGTGCTCACTGTATGTCTCAGAGCTGCCTAAAAAAAAAACAAGTGTGCATAAACAAATGTGTTATGTTCATAGAGAAGGGTATGTACAAAGCATTGAAACACTACACAGAAATTCAAATAGAAATAGAGATGATTCCAACCTTTAAGTGCTTCAGTTTGTGCATCAGCACATGCCATGAACAGGCCTTGGAATACGTCCAACAGCTTGTAACCAAGGCCATGGTGGCCATATCCCACAATCCAGCTTCCTCTTTAATGCTGCTTGTTAGGGTTTTCAGCATGTCCCTTCAAGATATCAATGCAAAACTATTTCACTGGAATGTACGTCATAAAGTTATTTATCAAACTCACTTCCGTGCCTCACTTATTTATTCTCATCTGCCATTTCATAGTATTACTCAACTTTATTTATTGGCATTACATTTCAGGTTTCTCAAGCACCCTATGTTTCTGTGTGGCTGTGTATGTGTTTGTGGTGGGGGATACAGTATGTGTATATCTCAATGGGACATAATGTAATATAAAGCCAATTCCGAAAAAATTGGGACGTTTAGGTAAAATGTAAGAACAAAAAACTGTTGCTTTCAAATTAGATGCTGACAACAAAGGTTGGGACAGGGCCAAAACAGTTCAATAATACCAACAATAACACAAGAAAGAATATTTCAAGAGGAGTCTTCATACTTGTCTTGTCTCAGTTTCAAAAGGCTGTTTGTTGCTGGCCTCAAATTTGAAAATTAACGTAAATATCCTAAATAGCAACAACAAAAAAAGTTTCAACAACTTCTATGTGATTACAAAAGCTGGACTATTCTCAAACAAACACTTGGACCACTTTGCAACAAATATGTTGTTTATAGTATTTATTTCTTCTTTACAGTTCACACAACTTTTTCGGAATTGTTTATACTTTTCACTACTGCTTTTATTTTTTAAAAAGTTGACACTTACTTGAACAGTGCAAGTTGACCTCGGGTCACATCTTTTTCTTGCACCCCCTTCAGTAGCTTGACCTTGTTAAAAGGTACCTGTGTGGCGACCAGCTGCCCGAAGCTCTTGACCTTGTTAAAAGGTACCTGTGTGGCGACCAGCTGCCCGAAGCTCTTGACCTTGTT
The DNA here is from genome assembly GCF_017589495.1 of Alosa alosa. Taxonomy (NCBI): domain Eukaryota; kingdom Metazoa; phylum Chordata; class Actinopteri; order Clupeiformes; family Clupeidae; genus Alosa; species Alosa alosa. The sequence continues at coordinate 31,851,093 of NC_063192.1, read as the reverse complement.
AAAAGGTACCTGTGTGGCGACCAGCTGCCCGAAGCTCTTGACCTTGTGAAAAGGTACCTGTGATCTTGTTAAAAGGTGGCGACCAGCTGCCCGAAGCTCTTGCCCATGTCTGCTGCCTCTCCTTCCAGAAAAAAAAGTTAAATTGTGCTTTGTTAGATGAATCAAGGGTCCCTTCATAAAACGTATGTATATAGATCTACATACACCCTTACAAAGTACCAGTCTTATGCAAGTTCACACTTCACAAAAAAAAACATAGTCCAGTATTTCTTTTGAAATTGAAATGAAGTTGTATGGACTGGACTATGTTTTTTTTTTTTTTTTTAAACGGCGACGAAATTGTGAATTTCCAGAGGACACTTGGCAATCGACTCCTACGGACTTTCCCCTAAAGATACCAGCTGCAGCAGCAACATTTCCGGAAAGGTACTGGCTTGATGAAATTCATTCTGGACTCTCTATCCGACCACATAAAGACCTCGGGATACTTCGGTTTGGCTTTAGGGAGCCTCTACTCACTACCACGTAAGTGTAATGTTGTTTGGAACTGTAGAAGAGGTATAAAAATAGCGTTTTGTAGCGGCGAAATAATAGCCTATGCCCTTCTCACTTCCACGCTAACGAGTTTTGACTAAAAACGGTAACATCGAACTTTCTCAAAACACATCCGAATGACATGATTTGGATGTCAACTCAACGTATGTACTCCCAATCATCCGTAAATCGATCTAAAGTGCATTTTACTCCGGATAATTCCTTTATTAAGGGTAGTATAAACTTGTTTTTGTGCACATTTGTTATCAATCTTTTTTTTTTAACATACTGTATTTTATTAATGTTGTATCAATATCTGAGCTATCCACATATAATGGACTTGAAGATTTTAAGGATTAAACAAGGGGAGGTTGTGTTTTTTGGTCTTTTTCATTGGATTAAAATGGTATGAGTATAGCCAGTATGAAATTGGATGGATTGAAAACCCTTCAAAACACAATTAACAACAGTGGCAAACTAAAAAAAATAAATAATAATGTTCATATTATCTATGTATACAGATAACAGGACATCAGCTGATTTCCTGTGTTGCACACCACTGTCACTGCACATTGTAACTGAATGCTAAAAGCAACTGATTCACAAATCTCCACATTGCTCTTGGAAAGTGAAACGTGGCACAATCTTAAACTCAGTGACGGTCATACAATGTCAGTATAACTTGCGCTGGTCTTTCACCCTCATAACTGTACACAGTCTACCCTACTGCAGTGTTTACTCATTGCATGGATGAACTGAAGGAAACACTTTATTAAACACATTAACAATCATTTTTAACATTTATTGCATAGTTAAGAGGTCAAGTCAAATTCCACACTGAGAAAGTATTGCATGTGTTTTCTGTATTTAAGTTGGTTATTTAAGATATTGCTAGATCATTTGCTACTTATTTACAAGGTTTATTTCTGGGAGAATTGAGAACCTAATTCTCATGTGTTTCACTGAATGTATCTTGCTTTCATATTCTAAGACGGTGTTTGTTTGTGTTTAAAGGTTTTTCACCTGGTTGGTCACATCGCATCAAACTTCTAAACAAAAGAAAGAAGAAAAGAGAGCAAAAGTGTGATGAGTGGAATCCTGTAAAGTCTTCCTGAAATAAGCTGCCTTATCAAGTGGGGAGTTTTGCACTGAAACCTTGCAATAGTGAGGGCACTTGACACACACATTGAACAAGTTCACATACAGCACCACTCCACATAGCACAGTCCTTCAACAGTCAGTTTTCCCAATAAATTTCCACTGACATTTTAGCCATCTGTAAAAGTACTGTGTGATTTTTCTGTCATGCCACCACCAACATCATACATAAATACTTCAAAGTAACATACCAATTAAGAAAATACATGATATTCACATTGAAATATTTAAAAATTAAACTGAAATCAATGGCCAAGTGCACTGCACATTATACACATGATTAAAACATGAAAGCTGCAATATGATGTACAAATCAAAATAAATAACAAACACAAAAAAATCAGAACATATTTTACTTTTACAGTTTTAACCAGATATGGTCATAACTGTTGGGGGCAACCATGGCCTACTGGTTAGCGCTTCGGACTTGTAACCGGAGGGTTGCCGGTTCAAACCCCGACCATTAGGAATGGCTGAAGTGCCCTTGAGCAAGGTACCTAACCCCTCACTGCTCCCCGAGCGCCGCTGCTGTAGCAGGCAGCTCACTGCGCCCGGAATAAGTGTGTGCTTCACCTCACTGTGTGTTTCACTGTGTGCTGAGTGTGTTTCACTAATTCACGGATTGGGATAAATGCAGAGACCAAATTTCCCTAATGGGATCAAAAGAGTATATATACTTATACTTATACTAATATTAAAAAAATAAAGTTAGTCTCAAGTAATCACAGAGCCATCTTTGTTTTGTGACAGAGAAAGAAACAGATGTGATGGAAAACCTTAATGTTAATAGGCTAGGGTGTTATTTTGAATATCTTGGTGTACCAATGGTGTGCCAGCAGGGATGGGCACAAATACATCAAAATGTATTTCCAAATAAAATACTAAATATCCACCTTAAAAATGTATCAAAATAAGCTCCAGCCACGTGACTGGTCATGACTCTCAAGACTCCAGCCACGTGACTGGCCATGACTCTCAAGACTCCAGCCAGCAGTTCTCCAAGGTCTAAGTGTCTGCCGGTGTTTGTTGAGATCACCTCTTGCCTCTCCAGCTCTTTAGAGTAAGCGTCTGTCATAGCAGGGGGGGCAGCAGCAGCGCCCCTTAGCAGCAGTGAGCTTCACATGGGAACGGCACCCAGCCGAACCCCTCCCTTTAACCTGACTCAAGTACACATCTCCCAGTACACATCTTCACCTGTCTGCACTCATACACTGTCACTCAGTCTAGATAGTGTTATTGTTGTCAAACCATCAAGATTGTACAGAAGGATGCAATTGTATTACCTCAGGTCTGTTGTCTAGTGGTGTAGCACACATCAATGCAACTCCTACTGTGGATTGTAGATGTTAAAAAAGTAATGCATTTATTTACTAATGTCAGTGAATGGGACTTTTTGCCGTTCCCTCCAACAGCTTGATCAGGCAAAAGAATCCTCTCTGGAACATTCTGGAAGTGGTAGAAGCAGTGGCAGCTCACTCTCTCACCACCTCTCCTTGCCTGTAACTTCGAGGGGTGCTGTCTTTGCATACTTGTCTTCAGCATATCGGGCCTACCTATCCTCCATACTGGCATCTGTCTCACAGGTAGGACCAGCTCCATGCCCCAGCATCAGCAGGCGCAGACATGCAGGTGTTCCACTATGGTCCACGGCCTCGACCACCAGAACTCCAACCAGCAGCTCCTCTGCCTGTGATGACAACCACAGCGCTCGGCTTGAGTCTTGGCAGAGGTCAGTTATTACACCATCACATACGCTGCATCATTCTGCTGGGACAGCATGATACTGTATATCCACTGGAATTCCATCCTAAATATAATTTTATGAACATCATTGGTTTTCTTGTTTGATTTTTTCGCTACAAGGCATTGATCTTTAAGTGTTTTTACTGGTCTTCTCCTTAGGTTTGAAATTACATTGTTTTATTTTATAGTTTTTGCATGCATAGCCTATATCATGTATTTTGCAAAATATGTGAGTCAAACTGTAGCTCATAGATGTATATGTTGTGACCTTAATAGGCTACCTCTACCTCATAGGGCTAAAGACACATAAAAAGCTATACTAGAACTGACGCTTACTTTTTCCCCTCCATAAAACACAATATAATCATACATAGTTTTAGGTTTGATTTGGGATATCTGGGGTACCGGCACACCATTGGTACACCAAGATATTCAAAATAACCCTATTAACATTAAGCCAGGTTTTCCATATATGGGTCCAGACTTTTGTTTACTATTCTTTGTGTACAGTAAATGTCTGTTTCTCTCGCTGTCACAAAACAAAGATGGCTCTGTGATTACTTGAGTCTAACTTTATTTTTTTTAATATCATGACCATATCGGGTTAAAACTGTAAAAGTTGTGTATGGCTGCACTAAGAATATTTCCTGATGATTTTTGTGTTCGTTTGTTTGTAATGTGCAGTGCATTTGGCCATTGATTTTTTGACTTTGAAGTATTTATGATCATGATTTTATCGTGCATCATTTGATGCACATGTTGGTGGTGGTGGCATGACAGAAAAATCACACAGTACTTTTACAGATGCCAAAATAGTGGAACTTTATTGGGAAAACTTACTGTTGAAGTGTGGAGTGGTGTTAGGCTATACGTGAACTTGTTCAATGTGTGTTAATGTGTTTAATGAAGTGTTTCCTTCAGTTCATCCATGCAGTGAGTAAACACTGCAGTAGGGTAGACTGTGTACAGTTATGAGGGTGAAAGACCAGCGCAAGTTATACTGACATTGTATGACCGTCACTGAGTTTAAGATTGTGTCACGTTTCACTTTCCAAGAGCACTGTTGGACTGTTGCACCATCACCATGACACTCACTCTCAGAGCACCTTACCATGCACACAGAGTTACAGGCTCAGTTCCTGCCCTGTCACTGCAAGCGCCTCATGCTTGATCATCCTTAAGCACACTATGTGGATATTTGATTTAGTTTATATAGTATATTTAGTCAGAGGCGGACAGAGTACACAGCTTCATTACTTGAGTAAAAGTACGGATACCCTTTGCTAAATTTTACTCAAGTACAAGTAAAAGTAAAAAGTACTTTTACTTAAGTAGACAGTCAGATGTCTACTTAAGTAAAAGTACTGAAGTACCTGTTTTTAAAAGTACTTGAGTATTAAGAGTACAAGAGTAGCCTACATTTTCTAAATATTGCATTACTACTGCCACAGTGCTTACATTTATGTACAGAAACGTCCTACATGGAGTTATGAAAAATGGTAATGTTAATACCTTGGAGAATGTAAAATGAATTGGAAGTAAAATCAAGTCATTTTCATCTTTTTACCATGTTGCCAGGGATGGGCAGTATTTCTAATACATGTATTTAAAATACGTATTTCAAATACAAAATACTATTTTGTAATTGAAATACTTGAAGCAAAAACTATCATTAACTTGTTCAGAAAATTGAAATAGTCTGGTGAGGTGGGGCCACAGGTTGGCACATTCCCGGGATGGACCTGCTGTGTCTTCATCCATTGTTTCGTCCATGGTTTCGTCTCTTATCTAAATCTGACCATGAAGTTGATTTTGGCGGAAAGCTGAATGTGATTGCTGATAGGCTGTCCCAATCAGTGGCGCCTGCACAATCCAATCACGTTTGAGAGGGAAACAACAAATTGAGGGTTTCCGAGATTTTTCTTTTTTCCTTCTTTTTTAGAAGAAGTAACGGGTACTCACAGTTATGGATAGAAATGTAGTGGAGTAAAGAGTACAATATTTACCTCTCAAATGTACTTGAGTAAAGTCATGAGTACTCCCCAAAAATGATACTCGAGTAAAGTACAGATCCCTCAAAATTGTACTTAAGTTAATGTACTCCGTTACTGTCCGGCTCTGTATTTAGTATTTTCTTATCTTCTACTGTCTCCATTGTACAGTGGAGTTTTTTATATGTATATACTTATATTACTTTTTCTGCTGTAAGTGCATGTTGTGTGTGATGTCTGTATGCTACTGAGACCTTGAATTTCTCCTTGGGGATCAATAAAGTATCTATCTACAATATCTATATGTGGAGATTTGTGAATCAGTTGCTTTTAGCGTTCAGTTACAATGTGCTGTGACAGTGGTGTGCAACACATACATTATCTGTATACATACATAATATGAACAATAAAAATAGCCTATATATTTTTTAGTTTTCCAAGGGTTTTCAATCTATCCCATTTCATGGCTATACTCATACCATTTTAATCCAATGAAAATGACCAAAAAACACAACCTCCCCTTGTTTAATCCTTAAAATCTTCAAGCCCATTATATGTGGATAGCTCAGATATTGGTACAACATTAATCAAATATAGCATGTTAAGAAAAAAATTATGATTGATAACAAATGCGCACAAAAACAAGTTTACACTACAAGTGTATACTAGTTTATACTTTTTGCACTTTTTTCCAAATCTGGCCAAGTAGAAATGATAATGCCGTACAAACTTTTAACAGTTGAGTCATACTGAGAACAGGTTTGTCTCCCACCCTTCAAAGTTTGGGCTGCCTATGAATAACACTTTTCATTATATTAATGCCCAAACATTGTGATCACAATGTGATTTCAGATTGTGTTTCAGGCTGTAAAACTGAAGTAATTTCAAGAGCTGAATAAAAATATGAAGACACAGGATTTGAACAGAAATATTTTGCAGGCTTTGGTTTTAGGACCCATTCTTGATATAGACAAGGTCTGACTCTGAATGAAATCTGAGATGGTGCAGCAACAACCTTTTGATACCTGGGGTGTGTCTCATTTCTCTATTTATCCATGCTCCTTTCCTTTTGTCCTAGCCTTCTTTCCTTCTGTCCTGGCCTCTTAATTAATTGTGTGAAGGAAACAAGGAAGGAAGGAGGATGGAGGAATCAAGGAGAGACAGACAAGGCTTTGTTTTGAGCCCCTTGCTGTACAACATCTACACGCATGACTGCAGAGCCAGCAGCAGTCACACCACCATCATCAAATTTGCGGATGACACAGTGGTAGTGGGCCTTATCAGCAACAACAATGAACAGGCCTACCTGCATCAGGTAGAGGATACAGCACAGTGGTGCCAACAACTTGAATATCAGCAAAACTAATGAATTGGTGGTTGACTACAGGAGACAGCAGAGCAGTTACACACCATTAAAGAAATGTGGAAAGGGTTAAACGTTTTAAATATATCGGTGTGCACATCACAGTGGACCTCACATGGACCACAGCACACTCTAAAGAAATCCAGGTAAAGAATATACTTCTACGTCAGCTGCGGAAATTCAAGGTGTCAACATCCATCTTGAAGGCCTCCTACTCTTCAGCAATGGAGAGTGTTGTAACGGGTAGCATTATAACCTGCTATGGGAACTGTACAGCCTGTCACTGCAGTGCCCTACAGAGTGCTGAACGCACCATCAGAGCAATTCTCCCTATACCTGCAGGATATATACACAAAAAGGGTAAGAACAAGGGCCAATAATATTTAAAACGACAATTCACATCCTGACCATGGACACTTAGATGGCAGATGTCTCAGTTGAGAGACTGCATTTTTGTGACAAATAAAATCCTTGTATCTTATATATATATATATATATATATATATATATATGTACGAATAGCCTTGGCCACACAACTGGGCTATTCACACCCTGTTACATAACAACAAAAACTAGAAATGCAATTCCGAGGAATTACACGAGGGGATGCAATCTGCTGGTTAGGGTGTTGGTGGGGCTGTTGACCTTGTGATACCTGCAAAGGTGCTTTTGGAGTAACCAAATTTGAATCTTGTGTGACATGGCATTCTTGAGTTATAACACTCAAGGTGTTTTTGACCTTGACATTTGACCTTCAACCTCCAACATCAACTCACTTCATCTTTGAGTCCATAAAAACACTCGTATCAAATTTGAAGCATGTACGTCAAGCCGTTCTGGAGATATAATGCTGAATGCATGAGATATGGCTGGGACTTTTATTTTGACACACAGGAAACACTTTAACAGGATGTGTAGTTCAGGTAGAGCTAGATTGTATGCTTAGAGGCTGAGACAGTTGAATTCCTCACAGGTGACACCTGTGCCAGTGTTCTGATTAGCCTGGGAACTGCTTGTTGACAGACTGGAAGTTGAATGAATGTTGATATTCAAATAGTTTAATGGCTGTGTATAGGTAGATATTTGACGATAACGTTTTCTAGCAGTTTAATGAATGTTGATATTCAAATAGTTTAATGGTGATAACTGAAAGTTGGAATGGCTCTAATGTTTACTAGCAGTTATGCTAATATTTTTAATTCTGCTAACCATGCTACTTAGCTAATGTTTTATAGCAGTGCTAGCAATGCTAACATGCTAACCATGCTACTTAGCTAACTGAACTAACATTTTCTAGCAGTTTTGCTAAACATGTTAGCAATGCTAACATGCTAACTATGTTAACCATGTGACTTAGCTAACCAAGCTTATCATTTTAGTAGTTATGCTAACTATGCTAATTAACATGCTAACAATGCTAGCATGCTAACTATGTTAACCATGTTACTTAGCTAACTTAGCTAATCATTTTAGCAGTTATGCTAACTATGCTAACTAGCATGCTAGCATGCTAACTATGCTAACCATGTTACTTAGCTAACCGAGCAAATCATTTTTAGCAGTTTTGCTAAAAATGCTAACTAACATGCTAACATGCTAACTATGCTAACCATGTTACTTAGCTAACTTAGCTAATAATTTTTAGCAGTTTTGCTAAAAATGCTAACTAGCATACTAGCATGCTAACTATGTTAACCATGTTACTTAGCTAACCTAGCTAATCATTTTTAGGAGTTTTGTTAAAAATGCTAACAATGTTAGCGATGCTAACATGCTAACTTTGCTAACCATGCTAACTAGCTACAGTGGGTAGGAGTCATAGTTGATGAAAAGTGTTGACATAGTTGATGACAAGTTAAAAGTTGTTGATAGACAGCTAGTGAATGTATATAGTTTAAAAGTTTAAAAGTTGAATGTAGATAGTTTAAAAGTTGTTGATAGACAGCTAGTTTAATAGATAGATAGTTTAATGATAGTTTAAAAGTAGACCGTTTAAAAGTTGAATGTAAAAAGTTCAGTAGTTTAATTGGTTACATTGTTTAACAGTGGATTATTGTAGTGAGGACTTTTATTTTGAAACAGTGTTGGGCAGACTTAATTGACCCAGATTGTATGCTTAAAGCATGAGGCTGCAGGTGGCCTGAACACCTGCTATAGGATTCTAATTGCTTAACGGCCGTATTATGATGTAACAATCGGCAATGTTAAGTCTATGGGGATTTTTAAAAAGTTTTTCTTTAATAGTTTAAAAAGTTGAAAAGTTGAAAAGTCATACCAACCCGTTTGAATGAAGTTTCTAAGTTCTCTGTTCAAGAGAAATAGCGTACGGAAAAAGTGGTAAGCGGAATAATAATAATAAGAAGTTGCCTAGGAAGAACAGTACAGTGCATTTTCATGCACTGTAATAATAAGAAGAAGTTGCCTAGGAAGAACAGTACAGTGCATTTTCATGCACTGTAATAAGAAGTTTTCGGATTTCAATAGAGGGGATGCATCCCCTCTAACATGTTGCTCGCTTGCCCAAAAAACATGGCCGACATTCGTTTTTTCGTCAGCAGAAAGTGAAGAATTCTGAACGGTTTCAGCACTAATATCTGTTCAAATTAAAGTTGAGATGGAAAAGTTGTGTTTTATTTTCATAATCTTTGTTCAGTGAACACATACAACCGTCAGTTTGTTAGCTAACAGAAATTTCGTAAATATGACGTCCAGGCCTATAAACTATAAGTTTACCTGCAAACCTCAACTTCTTGTTGAAGCAGATCGTGCAGTGGTGACAGGCAAGGGCTGGCACGTGGGAGACCGGGGTTCGATTCCCACGTGATGCGTTTTGGCGGAGTGAGTGTGCATGTGTACCAACGTCTCTGGAGAGAAGGTGCGCAATTTGAATAAGAAATCGTTTCTCAAACGGAAGTTTTGATTGCAACAATTAGCTAGTTCATGCACCAGGGTGTAAATAGCATGCAGTACTATAAACACCTGGGTACGAATAGCATCCACTTCTAACTGTACAAACAGCATACCTTACTCAGAGTGATTACACAGCTGAGCTATTTACACTCTGTTAATATGTAACAACAAAAAACATGTTGCTTGTTATTAAAAAATATATATATATTATTACATTGTGTGATCAATATGCCAGATTAAATGCACAGGGGTGCAAATAGCATAGACTGATATTTGTACCAGACAAGGTACTAATAGAACACATTGCTGTGTGCACCGGGGTACGAATAGCATACATTGATATTTGTACCAGGCGAGGTACTAATAGAACACATTGCTGTGTGCACCGGGGTACGAATAGCATACATTGATATTTGTACCAGACGGGTACTAATAGGACACATTGCTGTGTGCACCGGGTACGAATAGAATTCACTTCTTATTGCACCAGGGTACGAATAGCATACACTGCTAATTGTACCAGGGGTGCAAATAGCCTTACACTTTATTCCTTGTGACTGATCTGGTGTATCTTATTTATTCAAGGTCCCAGTGGTGGGTGGCAACCTCTGACTCCTCCTTCCTTCTCCCATGAGCTTGGTTTCAAATAAATTGTAAACATTTTTGACACTTGACTCTTTATTGTCTCACGTTGGTCGACCGAACCTGCTTACATATATATATATATATATACCTTCCATCACTGAATCCCTTTGCTCCCTTTCTAAATAATTTTAATGAGCTTTGTATTTTCTGGAAAGAGAAACACCAGAGACATGATTAGATAAATCCTTTGTCCATTTAGCTCCATTGTGTGCCACTTACTGAGGATTTTCACTCAGCCTTTTTCCCAGCTGGAAAAGTGTTTTGCATCCATTTCTAGTTCAGTGAGGTGAGGTCAATTTCGCATGACTTCTTGATGGGCCTGTATCACAACCCTAGTGTGTGCAGCAAAGCAAGGGCTGAATCAATCAAGCTAGAAATATATTATATTAACAGTGCAATGCATCAAAGCAGCCATTTGGTCTGACATCCACAGGTCTTGCAAGAGCATGTCACAGAATTCCTTTAAGCGTAGTTGGAATCCTATGACCACCTGTCGTTCTTCAGCTGTTGAGAGACATACTGACAGAAGCACACGCCACCTTCCAAGTGGCCATTTGAGCTGGAAATGTCGAACGGGAAGTGCATTTTGGCTAAACAGCAGGCATATCCTGAAGAGAAGTGGAGCAAGGCCCTTTGGAACATCTCCTCAGCAAGGGCTGACTGGTAAGTCTCATTGAACATGAGCTTGCATCCATCCAAAGATACATACACGAAGTACAGTTTGGTTCGTGACTGACAGCCTATTAGAATCTTCTCATCAGAAAGAGAAACATTAGCTTTGCCAGTGCACTTCTGCATTTCATGCGTTAAATACTTATCATTGTCTATGTGCAAAAAACATAGTCTATAGATAAAAGCCAATTGAGCGGAAATGTAAATTGCTGCTGATGGACCATATTTTCCAATACAAATAGTTATTGGGAAGCTTAAACATAAAATAAATGCTATTCCAAGAAAATATAACAATAGCCTAAAGCCCAAAGACCGGACCCAGACCTTTGTTTGAGAGACACTGTTAACCATCCTGATAGCTGCAATGTACCTCTCCTCATTCTGCACCACTAAGCGCAGCTGCTCTGGGACTCCTTGGTCACTGAACACACCTGCCTCCCACCTGTGAAGGCCCTCCTCATTCACAGATGTGAGAGGCGGCAGAGCTTTGCCATTGTAGACCGAGGGTGGCTGGAAAGGCACCACACTGGAACCTTGCAGCTGGTTATTGGGGGTGCAGAGTACTTTTAACAGTTTACTGTGGAACTCTGGGTCTTTGGCGTCCAGGTATGTTATGTGGCATAGGTAGATAGGGATGGTGATGTCAGGTTCCAGTAGCACTGGAACCAAAGGCTTGCACTCCAGACAGTCTCGAAACAGGGACAGGTTGGCCTCCAGCAGACACCAGCGACTCCTCACAAAGTCCTGACTGAGGACAAGGAGCACTTTCTGACTTTTCTGAATGCAGTTTGTCATGTTGTCCAGGATGCTGCAGCCTGGAACAAAGTCTCTCTCATGATAGCAGGTCAGTAGACCACACTGAGATGATTCCAGCCAGGTGATGAGGCTTTGGGTCCATTGTGAATCACAGCTGCTGTAGCTGATAAAGACATGAAAGCTATCTTTATCTCTCAGCTCAGGGGGGGAAGGAGGGTTGTCCAAAGCACAGAGTGGAGTGATTAAGTCAACTTCCCAATTTGAGGACACATCCATCCTGAAATAAAACAACACAGTTTCAGTTATTTACAGTACATTCTTTGATACTAATGATACTGGCCATATCTGTTTTAGATTCTATGCAATAATTTACCACAGGCCAGGGGCTGGATTCACAAAAAAAATCTTAAGATAAATCTTAAATAGATTTCTAAAAAAAACAACAAAAAATATTGCTATTCACCAATATTTTCTTAAGGACTGTCGCATTTCTTAGGAACCTTGGCATAGTTGAATAACGGCAGTTCAGTATGCAAAATAAACATACAGGGAACTTCAAAATCCCATCGCCTCCTCCTTCATATGGAAATCTCACAACTTGAAACAGCTGCGTTAAAATGGGCGAATCTATGGAGCCCCAGAAGTGACATGGAGAAAAAAAAATAGCTAACTTAGGTGAAATCTAATAATATGTTTGTGATAGATCCCGCAATAGTTCTTTTTTTTCCCGTTGGCTGCTGCGACATTACAGCCACTGTCACTAGTTTTGTTACCTACTTCCAATCAGGCTACATTATACCAGAGAGGTTTGCGGTATTCAAAGATCTTTGAATATACACTTCCTACTGTTGCCAATAAAAAGTCGTTGTCGCTCTCAAGATACCAGTCACTTGCCGCCCCCTTCTGAGCTTGCCAGAGGCTGAAGCAGCACTAGCCTAAACACAATTGTTGCCGCGAGGCATTCCAGCCTACGAATTTAATAAAAACTAAAGCATGCATGATTAAAAAATAAGTCAATTTAGGCTACATGGCTACGCAATAAGGTTTCCATTACAGCACAGCACACATTCAATGAATGAATGAAAGCAGCTGCCTTGTCTCGCAATAAACAGTGGGTGGAAATCCTGACACTCTTTTAACTACATGAAACGAACCATCAAATACCCCCAAAATTTCAGTGCCCATCAGTCCCAACATTTAGCAATATAATCAAACAGTCCAAAAGTGCTTTTGATAGCCTACCGGTAGCCTATGCCACTCCAAACGAAACGCATGTCTCACAATAAAACACACAACAAATATCCTTAACTTGCTGTTATCTACGCTAATTTGTTATTGTTCATGAAAGCGTGTCTGCCAAGTTGTTCCCAGCAAACAATTTTTGGTTCGGGGAACGTTCCGCGGACGTTTGCGGAAGGATGCGGGAATGTTCGCTGCTCGTTCGCTGCTAATGTTCACTCACGGTCGTTCAGGAAAGTTTTCTTGACAGCGGCGGAGCGTTCCTTCATTGTTAAATCTTTGGTTCCGGGAACATTCGCGGAACGTTATTTGAACCATGTTTAAAACTCGACCAGAGAAAAGTCGAGCACTGAGTAGGCCTATAATTTGATTTGGGAGATATCAGCTCACTATAAGAGAGAGTTCAAGTGCATGTATCAAATCTGATAGTCATTCATTCATCATATACATTCATCATGCCTTCTGCGTGTAATCATTGGTACTTATTTCATGTCTGCACCGGCGATAGCTGTACCCTCCTCCTTCATGTCACTGCTAAGAATCAGCTGTATATACCAGGTTATACCTAGTACTTTCACGTTTACGGTGTGTCATAATAAATAATAAACAATAAACTAGCCTAACTAAACCATTTTTAATATCCCGTCATGTTATTATTCAAAACACCAGCAAGAGAAGGCTATAAACTGTTTCAACCATACTGTTTGAAATCAAAACAATAATAAACACGGCAACTGACTTTCAATTTACATTCTTTAATGCATGCTGGGAACTAACAAAAGATAAATTACGAGCTCCGGTGCTGTTTATTGAAAACATGGTTGAACCAGACGGAAAGCTAATTAGTTCCCAAAAGGTTCCCTAATAGTTGCACAAAACTATACCTTTAGGTAATATTCTGGGAATGTTCCTTAATGGATAAAAATGTATCCTTAATATAACCATCAGGGAACGTTCCCTAAAGGTTCCCTAATAGTTGTACAAAACTATACCTTTAGGGAACATTCCGGGAAATAATTGTAATTATTTAACATTAGATTGTTGCACCGTTTTTATGTTTGTTGGAAGATATATGAACATATTAGGCTTAGACTATATCTTAGCCTACTCCTACATCGGTTATGCCAGTTCTTGTGAGCGTCCTACTGTGTGCTGCCTGTGCAATAATGTTTCGGGGTGTCACTTAAAGCTGCATTTGGCAAGATTTTAGTGATCATATTCACTGAAACCGACACTATGCTCCGACAGAAAAACATAAATCAGCTGGTTTTAGAAAAGAACCCGTACTTCTACCTCCACCTAGAGCCTGTTATTTGTTTTGCAAAAATCCACAGCCCCCGGTTCTTCTGGTCCAATCAGAGCAGGGCTGTGTGAGATCTGACTGTCAATCACAGTCTGGTGCACACTGACGAGCACAAACTCAATGAGGGGGTGCTCAGTGGTAGTGGGGGAGGGGCATGAGAGTTGTAAACATTCAAAATCTGTCAGACCTGCCAACTGCAGCTTTAACCAGACATTTGGAAAAAAAAGGTCAAGTAAGAAAATGAGAAAATGTGTAGGCTTAAAGAACATATAGCCTTAGATTTTGATGCAGCTCAGACTAAATCACATGTTCCTTTCTCTGCTTTTACCTCAAGCCTAATAAAAGATAGCCTACACAGGCTATCACATAGACACAAATATAATGGCAAACTATTCTGGCAACGTCTCGTTTCATAACTTAATTGCATTTGTGTCTGGGCTAAAATCTGATTCATCACAAGTAAATAAAAAAATTAAACACATTAATAGTTCTGTATCCTCTAATTTGATGGTGATGTCAGGTGACACGTCACAGCTAGGCCTACTGTTTAAACTTCAGATCTACATATACATTCACATAAATACGAAAATAGAAAACTTTGACATCTGCATTTAGGCATCCCAAGTAGGCTATATACCATACACATACTTAAATAATTGTAATTCTATGATTAGATTGTTGCGCCGTGTGTGTTGGAAGGCTTATCGACCTACATCGGTCATGCCAGTTAGGCCTATTTCAGCTTCCATATTTCAGACTATATTTCAGAGTTTGCCGTTCATTTGCATTATTAATATAACATCGTATTTTGTCATTTTTGTTGAAGACATGCATTCCGTTAGGGATATTGAACATATTGAACATTCTCTAACCATCGTGATTTCGAATTGGTGCAGTTTTCAGCACAAAAACTCATTTGATTATCTTAGTTGCGCACGCATGTTATCGTGAC
This sequence comes from Alosa alosa, assembly GCF_017589495.1. Lineage (NCBI taxonomy): Eukaryota > Metazoa > Chordata > Actinopteri > Clupeiformes > Clupeidae > Alosa > Alosa alosa. The sequence continues at coordinate 31,835,827 of NC_063192.1, read as the reverse complement.
GTTGCATAGAAATCCATGTATAACTGCATGACAGGCAACACACTACCACTTCAGTGTAGAGGAAGTTGCCTAACACGGTCAAGGATGTGAAACAACAGACTTCAGCTGAAAGAGACAAAGCAAATAGAGACAATAAACACCATCAAATTGATATCCATGCCCATACCCAATATTACGTAGCGCAAGCAAAATCAAGTGTTCCGGCAATGTGTCACATAATTGTGTGTTACTCAACCTCTTTCTTATCGTCAAACGTCTTCTTAAATGACACCCTGGAGCATTATTGCACAGGCAGCACACACAGGACTCTCACAAGTAGCAAATAGGCCTAACTAACATGACCGATGTACCAATAAGCCTAATCTTCCAACACACGTGTGAGATTTTCCATAAGTCATTGTGGCATTATAATGAGTTTGAAGCAGATCTAGATAAAGAACAACATTGTTGCTCTAAACCTTCATACAGTTAGGCTACTTACTTTAGAGTTTGAATGATGTCCTTGATGATGAATATCTTTTAACATCAAGCTGCAGGTAATAAATAGTAAAATCGTACAATTGTACAGTTGTATTTTTTGGTACAGCTCCTCAGTAGCCTATATATATAAGTTTACTACTGCTATTGACACGAGCACCTCTCTAGGAAGGATTTCAATTCAAGGAAGTCGCTAGGATTGGCTACATTTGCAACATAGGCTCTCCCCCCTCCCCTTAGTTATTGGCAAGGTCCCCAAAAGCTTTTGCAGTGGTAAGATTCAATTTAACGTAAGGAGACCCAGAGAACAAAAATGTAACAATTAATTATGTGTGAACAGGCAGGGCTTAAACCACTGACCCAGGATAAACTTGAAATCATGACTGTTCTATCAAAAATAGATTTTATTGACACAGATCACAGACTTGTTAAATAGATGGAATGACCGAAATAGTATGGAAGCCCGCTTCTGCCAAGTAAAAGAAAAAGCCACAACTCATTATTTTGACATATCATCTCATTATTTCAAGATAGCATCTCATTATTTCGAGATAGCATCTTGATATTTTGAGTTAACTTCTCATTACTTTGACCTATCAGCTCATTATTTCAAGATGGTCCGTGTAACACTTTGCAGTGTTGTGTTCTATTTTAAGAATTCACATGAAAAAAATATAAAAATAGGCTTTAAAATCTGTTATCCATTCTTTAAGACGGCACAGTAAAGGGGTTATTGGTGCTTATTTTGATTTTCAATTGAGCACAGTTATGGTTTTCTGTTCAGAAGTTAAAAATTGAAATAATGCGTACATTTTCTAATTTTCCTTTTTTGCGCTTGTGTTTGGACTGAACCACAAGCACCGGGGGGAGAACACCATCTAGCTGGTCGACGAGAGCGCCGCCTGAAGTTGTTCGTGATTTTTACTCATTACTTTATAGATTAATAAATAAAACTTTGCCGATTTTTTTGGGAGATGGGACGTTAAACATAACTTTCAACCTATGTTGAACATATAGTATATTTGAATACCATGGCCATGCCATAGCCTACCATAGCAAACAATTCCCCAAAGCAGAATGCTTTGCCATCCATCAGTTTAGGCTATACAGGCCCAGAGCGGTACAGGCCTATTCATGGGTTTCATCAGGTCCCTTTTCACAGGTGTATACAATCATGCACCTTGATTATGAATGCAGACTGCATGGTGCTTGATTAATACACCTGTGGAAAGGGTCCCGATGAAACCCTACCCCAAGCACTGTTTGACATGGGGCGATTTTTGCTTATTTAACACTTTAAACGAAGACACAACAGTGAATAATTTATCAGTTTATCTATTTATTAATTTCAACAACATGTAGGTCTCCAAAGCAGAACAGCTCTTCTCTACCTATGAGACATGAGTAGAACACGTAGGCTAGCCTACTCATAAGTGTCAGGACGCAGCAATGTCTCCCTCTGCATCTGAAGTTCTGGTCTCGAGCTGACATTATCGCTTGGCACCTTGATGCAAGCTGAACTGTGTTTGATAGCCCTCCATCTCTACATCCGCTGATAAAATGTGATTACCAACACCGCGCGCTCTGTTTATGTACACTGTAAAAATATTGTAATGGTTCTTGAAAAAAGGGTGGGTTCTTAAATAAGTTAAGTAAACAAAACTTTTCTCTTCAAAAGTTATGTTTACTTGATGTCTACAAATGCTTACTTAGAAGGTTAAGACTTTAAAGTTACTTACTTCCAACTAGTAAAAACTTCATGCCCTCGGTAAAAAAACAAAAAATTTACTACTGTTAAATGAGTTACCCTTACTTTGAGTTGTAAAACTTTATTTGGACAGTAAAAGTTTTTGAATATACACAAATAGTTGGCACAGATTAGATCTTTGTCATTTTTTACAAAAGACAACAAAATGCAGTTTATCTAACTGTGAAAAATGCAATGTGATATCCAAAGACAGGTGGTGCATAGACAGGATAAGAAATATGCGGTGTAAACAGTAGTATACAGTTGGTTTTACAGAAGGTGGTTTAGAGTAATATAAATTATATATAAATATGTGCAATTATTCAGAATAAATATGGATATTGTATGAACCATATAGACCAGTTAATGTGCAGTGTGGTAACAGTACTGTAGTGGTAACATTATAACAGTAGTAAGAAACGTGTACAGGATGAATAGTTTAGAAAATGCCATGTATGGTAATTACAGATGGTAAATAAATGGAACACTATGGGTGGGATAGAATTGTCCTCGGGGGTGGGTGTCCCCGTCAAGGTTTTCCAATGGTGGACACCTCAACAGGCACAGGCAAGGGAGGCATCGGGGGGGGCTTAGTTGGTTGGTTGTCACGGGATGCAGAGCTAGAGTTCAGTAGGGTGACAGCCGCGGGGAGCTTCCTCTAGTAGCCTAACGCCTTTGAACAGTCTGTGGTTTTCATGCTCGGGCATACGCCAAGCATTTGCCCTGGATGGCCTTGATTGAGGAACCGGTTTTGTTTTCACCAGAGTTTTTATCTTGACATTTTGAGATAACTTCTCATGTTTATTCTGACTTCACATCCACACAAGATAATGTCCAGTTCATTGCTCTGCATTTTTCAGTTTCCAACTCTATTGGCCATGTTTAACTAAAACAGCTGATTAAGTTTCACATTAAATGTTAAATTAAATTATTTCTCCAGAGACCTATTTGAGACTGTTAAGCTAAAAATATTATGATTTGGCAACTTCATTTTCTCTATTGCTTCAGGCCACGTTGGAATTATATGACGCCATTTTGCACCTCAATAGCGGCACATTAGTTCAAATTCCACACACTGCAACCTAAGTCCTCTTGCTAAATCACAACGAAAGATTTTAGATAAAAGACCATGGCTTTCTCAGTATAAGGTCACGTTTTTGAATCAACTTAGCATGCTTCATGAGAAATGGCTAACGTTAGAACTAAACTTCATTAAGAGAGCTCATGAAGACAACTGCTATTGGCAAATTTATACAGCCTAGTTCTTCGATAACTAGAATATTTGTTTTCTGCTCTGCATGGTCTGAGGCAGTGTTAACCGCATAGCTGCTATCAGTTAGCTCTTAGCAAGTTGAACTTAACATTACCCCAGCTGTTAATGAAGAGCCGAATGTACAGTTTTGCACAAATGCTGTTAGTTCAACCTATACTGTAAACATTTGTACATACTGTAAACTTACCGGACAGAGCAAAGTCACTGGTGAAGCTGCGTTACCTCCCATCCCAAAGTCAGCCACACCGTAACACTGCCGACCGTTGGCTGTGGAATCAGAATGCTCCCTCTGCTAACTGTCTTGGCGTGTGCACTCGTGAGTCCAGTTTACTCAGGTCTGAGTTGTGAAGCTTACTCGTGTATCTCAAGTTTTAGACCCCATTGTTGCAAGTTCGGCACATTACTAATGTTACTCTAGTAAGAACACTAGGTCAGCCTATAGTAAGTAAAGTATCCTTGTGTTACTGCAGTAAGATGTAGTGTTATTTTTTACAGTGTATCAGGTCACAAAGCTTGTGGTTCAGCCCAACAAAAACGGTAAAAAAAAGCCACAAATCCAATATTAACTGAATTTTACTTTTGTTTCCAATCCAGTTTCTGTTTTTTCCTTTATCTTGTGTGACTAATGACAAATGTAGAAAATAGCAGCATTTATCTATTTGCTGACCAGTTAAAAAAATTGAAAATTGGATTATTGAACACATTTTTTATTTGGATCAGATGGATGGAGCAAATAGAACAAAGCACTGCAAAGCGTTACACGGACCCAAGATAGTAGCCTATTTATTTTCATTATTTCTCATTATTTTGAGATAGCATCTTGACATTTTGAGATAACTTGTCATTATTCTGAGATAATATGTCAAATTTTCGACATATTATGTCAATATTTCGGGATGATTATCTCAATATTTAGAATTAGTATGTCATTATTACCCGTCCAGACCAGTCATTGTAGCCTAATTGTGTTAGCCTATATTGAGGCAGCCGTGGCCTACTGGTTGGCGCTTCAGACTTGTAACCGGAGGGTTGCCGGTTCGAACCCCGACCAGTAGGAACGGCTGAAGTGCCTTTGAGCAAGGCACCCAACCCCTCACTGCTCCCCGAGCGCCGCTGTAGCAGGCAGCTCACTGCGTCGGCATTAGTGTGTGCTTCACCTCACTGTGTGCTGAGTGTGTTTCATTAGTTCAAATGCAGAGACCAAATTTCCCTCATGGGATCAAAAGAATATACCGGTATATACTTATATATTATTACATTATTTAATATTGTCCACACTGAATAACTTTGTGAAGTTTATTCCTCGTAGATCACCATTTTTACATGCATACCCGGGTCTCAATACTTCCAAAATCAAGCTGGACAACATCTACACACATGACTGCAAAGCCAACAGTAGTCATACCTCCATCATCAAGTTTGCAGATGACACAGTGATCTTGGGCCTGATTAGTAACAACAATGAACAGCTCTACTTGGATCAGGTTGATGAGGTGGCACAGTGGTGTCAATCTAACAGCTTGACATTGAATATCAATAAAACCAAGGAAATGGTAGTGGATTACAGAAGGCAGCAGCAGAACTACAGTTACACCCCACTAATGATCAGCGGGCAACCTGTAGAGAGAGTCACAAGTTTTAAATACCTTGGTGTCCACATTACTGAAGACCTAACATGGACTGTTAACACTCAATATGTTCTGAAGAAGTCCAGACAACGACTCTACTTCCTTCGTCAGCTAAGGAAATTCAAAGTTTCTACATCCATCATGAAGGCCTTCTACACTTCAGCGGTTGAGAGTGTTCTAACTGGTAGCATCATCACCTGGTATGGGAACTCCACAGTTAGAGATTGTAGTACTCTGCAGAGAGTAGAAGCTCAGCTGAGCATTACTATAAGAACTCAACTTCCTGCTCTACAAGATATATTCAGAAGAGTACTCCTAAGAGCCCAAAAGATTCTGAAGGACTCTTCTCATCCTAACAATTGATTATTCTACCGCTGAAATCAAGAAGGCGCCTATGTAGTCACAAAGCCAGAACTGAGAGACTCAGGAGAAGTTTTTTATCCCAGGCCATCCGAACTCTGAACTCACACTATACTGACTTTGCACACATTCACTCCTCAGCACTCTCAAACATTTCCCAACTCTGAACTCACACTATACTGACTTTGCACTCATTCACTCCTGAGCACTCATGACCCCCACACACACACACCTACAAGACCTTTAGCACTTTTACATCCCTCACCCTATGCTACAGACCTTATTTCATCACACGTTATTTATTTTCTTATTCCATCACACGTCAAAAACACACACACACACACACATATCTGACTTTCTCTAACTTTTGCACATCTTGCAGAACTTTTTATTTATTATTTTTGATTTCTCCTCCATCTACCCATGTCCTTGATTGCCTAGCCTTTCTGCCCCCCCCCCCACCCCCAACACACACACAAAAAAACACACACACTTACATCATCACTGTCATCACCTCACGTACATACAGCACACTGCTTGCTACAGTAAGCCTCCTCTACATACTTGCTACACACTGCCCCCCCTCCCTACATACACAGCACATTGTCTTCAGGATCTTCTTCAACACACATCCTCTACATACTTACAGCACACTGCCCCCTCCCGCCCACACACACATCTTCATCACTCACATACATCATAAATACAGTACTCTGCTTGCAATAGTAAGTCCCTTCACCATACTTGCAGTACACTGCCCCCCTCTCCCCCTACATACACAGCACATTATTTCATCAGGAAGCTTCTCCAACACACTTATTGCACACTGCCCTCTCCCCACATACACAGCACACTATCCCATCTCCCCTGTCATCCCCCCAACACACACAGCAAGACCCTGGCAGTTGGGTTAGCCTTTGAGCCGTGGATCTGCCCAAGGTTTCTTCCTTGGTAGGGGAGTTTTTTCCTTGCCCCTGTTGCTCTTGGGTGCTCCTTGTTGGTGCCCCAATTCAATCCTCCCCATCTTTCTTATGCAGCCCTTGCCACTTAATCTACTAAACCCCTCTTCTACTGCACTTTTTACCCCCCCACTTTGCACAAATAGGCTGAATTATAGACACCAGACATAATTTCACTGCATTTCTTACTTCCAGTAACTATATGCATGTGACAATAAACTTCCTTGTATCCTTGCATCATCTCTGATCATATATGTATCATATCTTCAGCATAGGCTATAGGTATTAAGAACATGAGTTGGATATTAATTGTGCTATAATGATTTAGGAGTCGCCCAGTAGATGGCGGTCCAACATAAGTAATAGTATTAGTATAGTTCTACAGTGTGAAGTGTGATCAAGATCTCGAAATAATGAGATACTATCTTCAAATAATGAGATAATTATGTCAAATTAATGAGAAGTTATCTCAAAATATCAAGATGCTATATTGAAATAGTGACCTACCTATTTACAGTAATGCAACATGACACACGTGCAAGATAGATACCCTACCACTCAGATCTCCCCTTTAATGTAACCAACACCCAGAAATAAAACAAAATGACCCATTCACGTTGTTAATTGACAATCTAAGTTGGAATATGGGAAAAACAGTGGTTGGCTCCTTCAACGTGGTGAGACTGAAATGAACAAAAGCACAGAACATTTTACAGAATATGTAGTGTAATTGGACATCTACCAATTTAAGGTGGGACAGTGGCACAGTTCCCTTCCCGGTCAGACACATGCACACAAGCATGTTAATATCATATAAGGGGGATTAACATCCTATTTAAGAACTCTTCAGTTCTGAGAGTTACTTATTGGCTGATGTGTCTAGGCACTCACTCCAAGTTAGCCCCTCACCAACATGGGTCTAACAAATAATTGCAGATAACAGATAATTATTTCGTCAATATTTTCTGTTACAAAAATAATTGCTCTACACTGGAAATACAGACAAATGCAGGGCTCAGCTGCTCTATCAGAGATCAAGTGTGTCTCAGAACAGGAAGAAAGGCCCTCTTTCTGTTTTTCTCTATGTCTGTCTCTCTCACTGTGTGTGTGTGTGTGTGTGTGTGAGAGAGAGAGAGAGAGAGAGAGAGGCAAATTAATTCTGTACAGTAAAAATTGTGCAGGAAAAAAAAGAGGTCAAGCCTTCACAGTATACCTGTGACAGTGTTGTGAGGTGAGGTGTGAGGGACTACTGCATTTCTATCTAAGAGTAATCTACTTATGTTAATTATTAAAGATCTAAAAAAGCAAGACTAAAACAGATCTTTATGTTTGCACTTCAGGGTTGTTTCATGGCATTATTAAACATGCAAATATATATACACTGTACTATACTATACAGTATATAAAGTGATCAGATTGTGACATAACGAAAAGAGTTGCTGTCTTCTCTGTGAACTTCAAACATATGGGCAATTCACATATCAGCCTAGCCTCTTGCTCTTGTGATGAGATCATGTGATGGTAGGCTATCATGTTTTGGCCAGTTTTTGTTGTCCAAAGTACAACTATGCAAATTATGATTGCCTAGGATGAAAAGTGCCACCTGCACATAGGCCTACAGTTTTTAGTTTGCCTTCCTCAGGGAAATAACAGAAAGAGTTGACCACATGCTGTTTTATCTCCTTTTTTTGTTTAACACTGATTCTGCTGTCCTAATATTTTCTTAAGGAAAATGTTTCTTAGGTTGTATTTCATTTCTCTCGGTGATAGGCATTTCGCTTGAGTATCCTAGGCCTAGGCATAACCTTGGTTTCTGAATCTCCCCCACATTTCGGATGAAGTGGGTCACAGTGGAGTAGCCTAGCCTACTGCTCTCGCATTATACAGGATCGCCATCTTGTGGATTTAGCGTCTATTACTACAGAGTATACTACATTGACCAAAATATTACTGTATCAGGATAGACCAACAATTAAAGAGCATTTTAAAACAAGAACGCACGTTACACGTAAATCAATGTAAATTAAGGAAAGTGCTGAGAAATCTGTTAGCCTACATCTCTGTGGCTAGGCTACATCACTCTTTGTGGTATGTGCCTTCTTTGGCGAGGAGCGTCTACAGGTCGCGAGGATGCTACGTGAGATGTAAGTTGCTAAGCAACCACTGAGCGAATCTGCTGTAGCCTACTTTTGTTAACAGTTAGGCCTACTGTCTAATAATAACAAGTAACTTTTCGTGTAGGCTAGGTTAGAATTAAGTCATCATAGCATTTCAAAAGTTCGTGAATTGAAATCTAACAAAATTATTTTCACCATCATATTGTAGACTGGCTAGGCTGCAAGGATGAATGCAGGTGATGGACCACATTATAACGAAGCAACTGGGACGCCCACGTCTCAGGAGGCCAATAAGCCTCTTCATTCACTTATTTTCGGTCCTCGTGTATTAAAAAACTTCAGCCAACCAAAACAACGAACGAACATCAGAGCCGGTAGGCCTATGTTGAAACCAAACGTTAAAAGATGGCGCTTAACGTTAGCCTACTTTCTCCACGCTGAATTGACGTAGGCCTAAATGCTAGGGGATAGAACTTCTATAGTGAATGTGGTTCAGAAAACAGGTGCTGGATAAGTCTTCATGTCTCGTTAACTAGGTCGATGTGCCTGACTCTTTCCCCAGTGACCTACAACAGCAGAGGGCAGAGGCTTATCCTCCTGGACTCAAGGGGTTGCTCAAGCTGGTCACTGGCTCGCCATATTAATTCATGTGAGTAAGTCAAGTCAAGTCAATTTATTTACGTAGCCTGCTGTAGGCTCTAGCACATTTTACGCAACAGCGTTTAGTGCTTTACAAATTATTAAATATGAATAATAGCAAAATAACAAATAATGATAGGCTTACAATACACAATACAAAATGGCTACATAAAAAATAAAATAAAATAAAGAGTAGGCTACAATTATAATAAAGCAGTGGTAATAGCAAAAAAAAAAATTAAGATTATGTTGGAAGATAAACAGTTAAATGAACTCAAAGTGATGGGGGGAATAATAAGTAGCCTAGTTGTGGTAATAGTGTTAATAATGAAATAAAATAAGCAAAGCCTATTTAAATGAAAATAAGAATGGACATATGAAATGAAACCATGGGGGAGATTAAAGTGTACTAAAAGCTAGGGAGAAAAAATGGGTGTTTAAATTAGATGTAATTATCTAAGGTATGGCTGGACTTAATATGAGGAGGAAGACTATTTCAGAGCCAGGGAGTGGCAACAGAGAAAGCCCAGTCACCTTTGGTTTTAGGCGGGAAGGGTGAACAGAAAGGAGCTGTTGGGAGGAATAGGACGTGAACCATTTTAACACTGGGCCCTGCAAACCAACTTCATCCTCCAATCTTTTTAAAAGGATGATGTGATTAATGGTGTCTCATTCTGCACTAAGATCCAGAAGGACTAAGAGGGCACAAGAACCAGTGTCTACTGAGAGGAGGATATCATTGTGGACTGTCAACAGAGCAGATTCAGTACTATGGAGTGATCTAAAACCAGACTGGAAATGATCAAAGATGTTGAAAGTGTTCAAATAAGAGGGGAAACCTACTTGCCCCAGCTGTCCTACTCAAAGACATCCTCATGATAATCACAGTGTATTTGATAATTTTCTCTTTATAGTACGCAGGGAGTTGACATTCCCAAAGTTCCAGTTCAACATCCTCATCAAAATCCTCTTCTGCAAGGAATTCAATGTGTATTTTGGCTTGGGAAAGGACCGCTCACTGAGGGTATGAAAGTTCAGTTTATGCCCATTTCCTCAGAGTCAGCAGCTAAACGCAGTAGGCCTAAGCCTAGTTGTCTCGATAACAAGATGTCTTTTAATTTGGTTTACACATTACAGGTATATAACTGGAATTTTGAGGAGACACAAAGAGCTTGCACAGATGATAGCTATGTGGTCTCTCACCTTCTGTTCAATCCTGTGCTGAATGAAGTAATCACTGGTGGCGACTGTGTGCGGGTACTCCAGCACTACATATTCTGTAATGATTAGCTGTATTATTCATGGTTAACTGTTATAAAACACTCTGTGTTAAGAATGTTAAGAATTAAGAATGTAATAGGACTTTTTTAATTTCTTCTGGCAAATGATCAGATTGATCAGACCAAAACTACATTACTTATTGGCAAGGCATGACGTGACCATTATTAGTTTATTACCATTTGACAGTATGTAACTCCAAAAACACCTCGAGTTACAATGAGGCGGACACTCATTTTCTAGAATCAACTGATGTCATATAACGCATTCTAACCGAACGTAACACTCTCTTTTTCCTCTGCCTCAAAGTTCTGGAGCTACAGACGTGTGGAGACTAACAAATTAAATTTCCTCCCCATGTCCAATTATCGCCTCGTTCTCAGGTACTCACATGACTTACAGAAATCAGAAATCTGTTTCATGTTTTCACTAGTTCTGGGCTAGTTTATTGCATTTACATGGAGTGTGTAAACAGTGGCATCCTCACTCTGCCGCGCTGTGTTTGTGCTCATTGATGTGTTGACTGCATGCGTAGGCACGAGTTTCGTCTGGAGGAGGCACGACGGTGCACCCATATGGAGCTGGATGTGCCACAGCAGCGCCTCTACTTTTTCTCCCACGTGAACATCCTGTGCTATGATATGACGGGCACCATAATGGCGCGGCTCAGGAACACCCACAGTGGCATGGTGCTGGCCTCAGTGTTCTCTCCTTATGCCAGGATGCTGCTGACGGCCGACATAGAGAGTGAGCTCCACTGGTAGCTAAGCACCAGTGTAACATTTAGCTGTAGTTTAAAGGCTTGAAATTATCCATGTTGTCAGTAAATCGGTTGCATATTATACTGCTTTCTGTAACCTTTGAGCTATACAAATGAAGATTGAATAACTTACTGCTGTGCTCTCAGTCAAAGCCTGGAGTGAGACAGGTCATCTCCTGCACGTGTTCCATGGACATAACCGGCCAATCACCAGTCTCATCCTGCATCCTACTACACCAGCAATCTTCATCTCAGCCTCTTTTGATTGCAGTATTCGTCTCTGGTGCCTCAACTCTCTCACCCAGATCATAAGGTGGGTTGGCCAGACCACCTCCACTGACTAAAACATCTGAAGGTGAAATGTTTTGCAAGGACAATGCAGAATGAATGAAAACATATTTAATGCATGTTGTACAGTATGGATTAAGTAGGCCATAGATGCTAAAGAAAAGTTGTTGAAGGATAATTATGGTCAAAAATGATGTAGGCCAGAAATGTTATTCAGTTGTGAACCTGTTTATGATAGTCTTTTTCACTCTCTTCATCTGAAAACTACAGCATTCCATGTTTAGAGGGAGTGGTAGGACTTGGACTGACTGAAGAGAACCTGATGTTCTCATGGTCTCTCAGGACTGTGCAGCTCTACCACCTCAACCACTTCCTTGACTTCTGGGGCTACCTCCGCTATCCAGCCCTGTCCTTTAAGCTATGCAAGGCTCCGGGCAAGACCAACCAACTTCTCACATTAGGAGATGGCAACAGGTTGGGGAAAAGATTCATTAGTATAGGCATGTCAAGCTGACTTCAGAACAAAATTGAAAGACTGCTTTTTTGGTCAACAGTCTGCACATCTTCTCCTGTTCCACTGGGAAGAAGCTTTGCCTGATGCCCCCTCACCCATTCCTCTCACCCCTGAAAGAGTTGCCTAGCTTTGCCTATGACCGTCAGAATGGCCTCATTGCTTTGCTGCTAAGTTCCTGGGAGATCTGGATGTATACAGCCAGGTCAGGGGTTAGTGTTAAATGTAGTGCCATTGTGATCATTTAGGACATGTTAGTTATTTATTGTTTTACAAAATTCTTTGTCATTCAGACAGTTGAGGAACTTTTCATGTAAATCTTGTCAGCACCCTTGCTTTAGTCTGTATGTTCTGCCCTTGATGTCCACAGAACAGACCCTGCATGCAGAGTAGCTGAGTTGGATGGGAGAGAATTCCAAACACCAAACAGAGCTGGGCGGAGTCTACAGCGCCTGTGAGTGTGTCGTGTCCCTATGCTTATGCAGTGAGAAAAAAAGAGCCTTTACTTATTGTATTCTTCAGTTCTATGTTGTCTTCAGTTTCTGAACAGGATTGTCTCGTAGATTACTGATTCTGTAGTGTACTGGTCATACTAATATCCTACTAAAGTCTTTTAGGAACATGGTTTTGCTTGGCACAAACTAGCTTGGTGTAAAGTATACTTTGATTTTTGATAGTATTTTTCAGTAGCATTGTACAATATGAATTGACTTTTCTACATTGTATTGTATGTGTATGTGTACTGTAATGTATTAATATACATTGTGCATGACTGGATCTTCAATGCACAATTTATATGTGGGCTCTCTCGGAGGCCTGTTGGTGGTCTGATTTTCAGTAGATTTAAAGGAACTGAAGACACCTTAAATTATATAAAGTCACATTGAAAGTTTCCTTAAAATGGTGTGCACCTCTGCTGTTTAGAGATGAAATTATTCATCTGCCTAAAACCAATGCTGTGGTGGAAAGCTGCACGAGCCTGAGCTTCCTTAACTCTGTCATCTACTACCAGACAATAGAGGGGCCTGTCTGTGCAAACGCTACTAGCTTCCTGCTGTGCGGCATGGCGGTAATGTGGAGCTGATTTTACAGTCTGACAAGCTAGTGTAAACCCAGCCAATATTTTATACTAAACTAAATACTCTACATATCACCTGTAGTCCTAAAATAAACATGTGCATTATTGTATCAATTAATTTTCTCTGTACAGGATGGACGCATACTCTTCATGGATATAGCCATACGTAATTTGATGTACTATGAGCTAAAAGTCCACAAAGATCCTGTAAGTTTCAATACATGTATTGTGTTGTCTACATTGAACACTACCATTTATCATCATGTAAAACAACTTTTAAGTATTTATATTGTCCAAAGTCAAGCCTCATATGCCCTGTTCTAGTGCTAGACATTTTTTTCAATATGACAGTATGTCAACATGTGTTCTGCACAGGTAGTGTGGCTGTGTCATGACACAGAGCAGAACTGCCTGATGATCATGTGTGAGGAGATGGACAGACTGTTCCAGGCCTGGAGTTTGCCGCAACTGGAGACTCTATACCAGATATGTGTTCCCAGCAGTATCACAGCATTCACCTGGATGGTAAGGAACACCATCAGAAATGTCCAGAGATGCCAAGGAGAGAGTTGCTCTGAAACTAATCACACCTGGATGTGGCTGCCTGCAGGAAGACCTGTTCTTTGTGGGCTTTCGCACTGGAGCAGTGAGACTGGTCAGCATGGCAGATTCAGGAGATGGGAAAGGGAATCCGAGGAGGTGGGACCAGCTCCCTGGATCACACACTGCAGGTAGGTCCCATGGGTGCTAATGTCATAGCTCCTTCTGGAAACAGGTCCCATCATGGGTGCTAATGTCATAGCTCCTTCTGGAAACAGGTCCCATCATGGGTGCTAATGTCATGGCTCCTTCTGGAAACAGGTCCCATCATGGGTGCTAATGTCATGGCTCCTTCTGGAAACAGGTCCCATCATGGGTGCTAATGTCATGGCTGCTTCTGGAAACAGTGTAGAGTGGTAAAGAAAGAATGAAAGCACAATTAAACCAAAGCCTTTAGGAGGCCTTGATATTTAGCTACAGAATGACCTTAGGCTATATAACCAAGAGTATAAGGAATTTGCTGTTTAACATGGGCTTGTATGAAAGTGTTAAACTCTTGAAGTATATACACCGGTAGTTCACTCCTTTTGTATGTAAGCTTGTTCTTGGGAAAAGAATGTCAGCTTTCTTTCTGAGGACACTGCCATCCTTTTTTAAGATGGTGGGACGGAGTTCAACCCCTACTTGACACAAGACCATAAAGGGGCGGTGCTCTCTGTGGACTCCTCCTCCTCTCTACAGCTCTTCCTAAGTTGTGGGTAAGTCATAAGTATGGCAACAATCCCACAGTCCCTTTCAATTTGGAATTATTTGAAGATATACACATGTGATTATAATAATACTGATACTGTTTATAATACTGCTAATTAAAACAAAATCGCTTTCATATCAGATATGATACCTTACGTTCAGACTGTTGTGTTTCTGCTGTAAGTCTTTGGTTCATGAGTGATTGACAGCCGCCCTTCTTGTACTGTAGGTCCGACACGCTGATTAAGCTGTGGGACAGACGGCGCACCCTGCTGGCCGAGGTGCAGCTGGACTCCTCGCTGAGCTGTGCGTGTTTCCTCAACCCCAGTGGTGACCTGCTGGTGGGCTTCCGCCTGCACCTCTACAAGCTGCCTCACCGCCACCTCTTCTCCTCTACCAGTGGCCTCATGCAGAGCTCAGTCTCCCAGGCCTCCTTGACCGGTGAGCAGGTCAACAGCTACATTAGGCCAGTATACTTCACTGTAAATGGGCTAATTTGGTGAATTGTGTCACTAGTAATTTAGTATACTTCACTGTAAATGGGCTCATTTGGTGAATTGTGTCACTAGTAATTCAGTATACTTCACTGTAAATGTAGCCTGACGCAGTCATACTCAGTCAGAATATGAAGTCTGATACTGCTCCATTGGGACGTAATTATGGTAGTCATAATATTGTAGTCAGAATATGAGTCTGATACTACTCCATTGGGACGTAATTATGGGGCGTGTTTCAACCGATGCAGGGGGGGAATGCCTCTGCACTCAATTGGATAGACCTAACCAATCAGAGCAACGAAATAGCTTACCGTGAGGTGTAGGAATAAAACACACGAACCATCCTTCTTCTCCACAAATGCCTTAACATTGTTTTCTGGTCTTTTGTAAAAGTTAGTGCGTCAATAACTCCTAGCCTATACACTCATTAGCGAAATCTAAGAGATACGTAGTAGGCCTAGGGTAGGCTATTAGGAAAAAACTGATAAGAAAAAACTGAGCCTATATCCCCTTCGTTTTTTAAAAATAATTCTGTTGAACACTGATAGGCTACAAACATCTTAAACAACTGGGAAAGGCTGTCGCAAATCCCTCAAACAGGTGGTCAATCAGAGATTTCAAACGAACGAGGGAACATGTCGCAATGCAACAGCGCTGTTTTCCCTTGATGAAAGTAAAACCACAAGTTTTCCCACATCTCAACTTTGGCCAAAGTTTTCAGAAATAATCGTTTTCAGTGATAAAACCTCATTAAATAATATGCATTTTCCATATGGGGTCTTAAAAGCCATGTATCCTTCTAGCCACAGCATTTTTGTTTCAAACATAAGCCTAATCTAAGTGTGCTCAGATGACGTGATAGACCAGGCACTGTTGCTCACCTGTCCATCATCGTAAAGCCCGATTTGATTGGTCCGCCCAATCTAGGGCGAGCATACTTGCTCCACAATGGAGCAATGCCAGACCGAACTTCCCGACCTCAAATGTTGTGGGCGGGACTAAGTTCGGAATGGCACCCAGGCTACTGTAAATGGGCTTATTTGGTGAATTGTGTCACTAGTAATTCAGTGGTTATAGGTTAAACTTACCCAGTGAACACATACTGTACATGTGGATGAAAGTGTAAGCTCAGTATATCTGTACATGTAGGACATTGTTGTGGATAAGGGGGAACCTAGAAGACACCTGGTAGTGAATTTGAATTTGCAGCTCTGCAGGTCCAGATTTGCAAATACGTTCATCTGGGTTCACCCAGAATAATATCTGCTGACATTTGAAAGTGAAAGTAATTGTAGAAGAATTGTAATGAAGAAAAGTCAGGACGTAGCGGTCTAAGTACTATCTATGGGGATCTTTTAGCTCTATTCTTCTTGTGTGGCACCAAAGTACTTTTTACTTGTCAGTTAACAGTGGCATTGCTTTCGGTGGGTGTTTTGTATTTATTTATTCATTTATTTTTCGGTCCTTTTTACTAAATCTTTCACAGATTCCTTTGTCTATGAGAGACCAGAATTAACATTTGATGGAAGGCATGACGACCCAATCAACATGGAGAGTTACATTGTATGGACAAACATTTGAATAAGATCTGCATCTGGACACTGTACATGCATATGCTCCTAATCTATAGATTGAACCTGTAAGGTTTAGTGGGAAAATGTGTTTGGCATTCAAATAAGATGTGAAGTTGTTTCCCTTCTCTCCAAGCTGTAATAAGTTTCTATTCACAGGAGCCATATAAAGGGTTTGACTTCAGTGTCCCTCCACCAGATGAGGCCTCATGTAAGGCTGATGAAGAGGTGAGAAGCATTCTCTGAAAAACACGGTATTCACCACACACTCCTACATGTGCTGGAGGGTTGGCTATAGGAGAAGGCATTTATACGTACACTCATTTATGTACTCACAATGCCTTTGTCTCATTTAAGAAGTATTCCACTTCTGTTTGGTGATGTCAACTAATTTATAGTGTGCATGCATTTATTTATAGTGACAGTGTACATACGAACATAGCCCTTTATGAACGCGTATATACATAAGTTAGTTAGTGTGTTCTTTCTGCAGGATCTGGAGTCAGAGTGGGAAGTTCCTCATGCCCCATCCCTAACTTACCAGTCCCTGGAGAGTTGTGTCTCGATCTACTCAGCAGCCTCATCCCAAAGCCTGTTCCTTACGCCCGGGCAGTCCCTCACAGACATTGACAAGCTGTTGGGCAAAGAATGCATACAAATCGGTCAGTAAAGTTTGGAAGTGATTGTTTTATTCATACTTCATTTTTGTAATGTGTGAAGAGATTCAATTTGGTATTTCCCCCAGAAGAACTGGAAGGACCTTCCTCTTGCCTCTCCCCGATCGATGCCTCCTCCAGGAGCCAGACTAAGGGTGTAGGCCTGTGGGACATGTCCACAATTCTGGGAGCTTGGCCCACTGGGTCACTGATGTGATGGACCTGACTCAACAAACCTCACTTGGAACAAGTCAAACAGTAACACAATAATGTTATATCCCTTGAATGAATTTGTCTCCGCCACTTACGACAGGGTGGCAGCTGCATTTAACACTTTAACTGGCATTTGCTATGCAAGCTTTGTCATCACACACATGATTAATATAGATTTTACATTGTAGCACTCATTTGTATTTGTTAAATCTGGCTGATCCTTTGGTCATAATAATTAGTTGGTTGTAGGTTAGATGATATTTTTTTGATGTTTTCTACAGAAGACATCTCCACCCCCTGACATGGACAACCCCCCTGGAGATCAGGGACTTCCAGTGTCTCGCTTTGCCAATATCCGCATCAGTATTTCTGCCATGAAAGCGCAAGCGGAACCCCAAGTGAATAAAAGTGAAAAGGGTGGGTCTGCTTGGGTGACTTTTTTTATTTTTTATTTATTGTGTTACCTTACCTTACATTATGAAAATATAACCTGTGTCTGTTATGATCGTGGCAGAAGAGTTCACGTGAAAATGAGTTTGCTTGTGTTTATAACTGTTCCAGATCCTCCTCCCTCTCCTCCTCCTCCATCTTCTCCTTCTTGTCCTGCTCCTCCTCCACCTCCTCCTCCTCCACCTCCTATGTCAACTCCGCCTAAAGCTGTAGAGCTGGAAAAGCTGGCCACTGGTTTGCCGACTGAAAAATCTGGTGCCATCAGCATTGCTCCCTCTGCTAAAAAACAGGTGCACGATCTCACAGTCTGGTGCCTGTCCATTAGGAGTACTCCTGACTGAGCATCTCTCATACAGTGTATAGTGTGTGTTTTGTTTACCATTTTTCAGTCATTGTTTGATGATTTAGTGGGACCCCTTGAGTATTCCTCCACAGGTTTCAAATTACAAGCACTCAGTATCCAAACCTACCCCCTCAACAACTAAAGCGGTGAGGAAGGCATTTCATATCAAGACAACGGCAGCACAGAGACCAGCTAAAGCGCCCAAGCAAACTCAGGAGCCTCAGAGATCAGGCAATGGGCCCGTGGACAGGTCTTCTAAGCAGAAAGACATTTTGGTAAAGGAAGCCTTTCAGTAAATCATCAAACAAACTAAAACATACAGTATAGTGACACTAAATAAAGGTGTTCAGATGGTAGAACTGCAGTTATCATTATGAATCAGAGACTGTACTACTTTCAGAATTCCACAGAGTGAGGCCAGCCGTAAAGTAAAACAGAGCAAACACCACAGTTATTGTTATTACCATAGTAGGAATACTCATCGCAAGCAAAGCTAAATGATGGCTTCCCTGCTAGATTAAACAGTTGTACTGTAAATGAAAGAGTAGTTTCATGTGTTTTAGAGGGACAGGGTAGATGGTGAGGTGAGAAAGGCGGCTCCCATTTCACGGATGCAGAAGAAGGTGGTGGATAGCGCCAGCCCTCCGCCCAGACCCTGCCCTGATGCTCAAGCACAGCAGGAGAGCAACTCTGCTCTAGGTGAGTTCCATGCCTCCTTGTCCATCAGATTTCAGTGCACTGTCAGATCAATGTGCTTTTCTTCCCTTTGGATCACAGTAGGTGGGCTTCGCTGTCTATGTTTGTATGTGGATATAAATACTGTATGTATACAGTATGTGTCTCTGTGTGTCTGTGCACATATGTTTTAACAGTGGAGATGCATGTTTCGTCTTTTTACTCGTTTACTTATTTACTTGTTTACTTTTCTGCTAAGTAAAAAAAAAACACTTATTTCTCCATATTTTTGATGCATTTTGATGCACTTTCACTTGAGAGAATGGAAGACATGCCATGTAATCAGAGTGTGGTTAAACATGTCTTGTTCATGTGGATAGGATGAGACGTCGTTGCAATGTTAGCAATAGCTTTTGTCTTATTGCTGGATAGGTGTGTGTGCTGTAGCTGATTACAGCCGGGGGGAGGTGAGGGCGCCAGAGGAGCAGGCTGATGCAGCTGGAGCTTCTCTTTTGATGGTGAAGAGGAAACGAAGTCAGTGTTCCAATGTGACCCTGACTGATGCCACACCAAAGCAATACACCGAGTACCAAGGCAAAGACGAGGAGAAGAGAGGAGGTGGTGAAGACTCTTGTGAACCGATAGGAATGACGGGACAGGAGTCTAGTGACCGCTTTAGTGACTTATATGCAGAGCCCACGGTCAGAAAGCCAGGCCCAGAGGAGTGCACAAAGGAGCGGGAAAAGATCAGCCAGGTTGATGTAACTCTGGGGTGGAGAGGTAGCGCAAAAGCGAGGCTCTATAGAGGGGAGAAGGCGCAGCAGGAAGATGACTCTGACGAGGAGAGCAGCAGCAGCAGCAGCAGGAGCAGCTCAGTACTTAGGGGTGGAGGAGATGATGATGATGATGATGATGATGATGGTGTGAGGAGCGAGGAGGCTGACGAGGGGGAGGCCAAATCTGTGCAGCCAAAGTGTGATGTAAGTACTAGAAATGTAAAAGCTGATGACAGAGAATGGTGGTACATACTGAGATGCTGAGGCAGCAGAATCAAAGCAGAGCAAAGATGTTATGATAAGGTACTTGAACCCATGATTCACCATGATTCAAACATTGATCTAGGTAGATCATAGAGAGTCTGCCAACAAAAAACATGATCGGATCTTATGGCACACAGTTACTTTAAAAGTGATATTGTTTTTTGGTAGATACTGGTATATAAATAAAAACTGGTATATGCAAAACAGTATCTCAGTATATGGGTCAGTGACAGATAAGGGTTGGTAAGATGACAAAATTAAAAATATGTTTAAACCTTTAAAACAAAACATGCCTGAGGTTTGCTAAAGTGTATACTTTGTATTTCTGTTGTATTCATATTATTTAATATGACGTGTATGCTATTTTTTAACAAAAAATAGAACTAACAGCCTGTTAAATTGTCAAATGGTGTAACCACAAAAATGACAAATATCTAATATTTCACACCTCCTAGAGTTCATGCAATTGCTCTCATGAAATTATTAGTTTATTTTGTAATATCCTATGAGAATATGTTTTATTATATTTATTTCTAAATTTAAATTATATGGGTTTTTCATTGTACTGAGCAAGGCCATATGCTGTAAACATCTTGTTTTCTGTCTATTCTTAGACCATTTGAGTAAAAATTGTTTAAACAACCATTATTACAGTAAAGTAGAGTATTAAATCATTATCCATATACATTTTTTTGTACATTATTAGTATTTTAGACAAAATACTGGTTACACCAATTGACATAAATCGGTTACACCAATTGACCATGAAACATTTATAGCAATAGAACAAGAAATTGACACAGAAAATAGGCATCAAGGTAAACTGAATTGGATATTTTGATATGTATTCATGTCATTCATCATATTCCATATCAAATATCAT
The DNA here is from genome assembly GCF_017589495.1 of Alosa alosa. Lineage (NCBI taxonomy): Eukaryota > Metazoa > Chordata > Actinopteri > Clupeiformes > Clupeidae > Alosa > Alosa alosa. The sequence goes on along the minus strand of NC_063192.1, from coordinate 31,815,094 downwards.
TTCATAACATCAATGAAGAAACTTGTGTTCTATTTGATTTCAATTCAGTTCTCATACAATTTCAGTCTATACCCATTATTTTCAAAGAGAGTGAGATAAAGGGCCCTATTTTCGCGATGCAAAACCTGACGCAAAGCATATTATTATTCTGACGCAAAGTTTTTTCCTATCTTACACTTCACTTTTATTAAATAATGCGCCCAGGGGTGAGGCAATTACCGATATAAGGTGTGATCTGGCACATGATCTAAAAATCGCTATCTTATACCGTCTAAAAAGCATTATGCCACTGACCAAGAAAAGCCTGGTCTATAGCGAAAGGCGCATATGAAACACAGCTGAAGACGCACTGTCACAAGATGTAAGCAGCAATTCCTCTGCAGAATAAATGTCCTTAGGTTATTTATTCAGTCATTCAAACATTATTGGGGTAATTGTTGCTTTTTCAGGCTGTTTTCGATGGTAACCCATTGTCAGTCAATATTGAAAGGAATTAACTGTGTATAACTGTTTTCTCATTGACTATGACACCACAGTGAAGATAGTTTCACTTTGCCTATATGTTCAATTAATAGACAAGTGCAGATGTGTGTAGCCTATACTCTACTCGGTTTTAGTAAAGAATAGCTTAGTGGAATACCTGTTCCATACGGTCTTGCGTACAAGCAGATTCCTTCAAATACACTGCTGACTATCAAAATACTGATGCGCTGTTTGAAGTTGCCCTGCTTGCTGTTAAAGGGAATGACATATGTCCTCCTCATTGGTTTAAAGGATGTTAAGCCCAAAACACACCCATGACTGATTAAGAAACATAAGAGCCACCTTTTCGCCAGGCACCTGATGTTTGATAACAAAACCACCCCGAATGTGGACTGGACAAATTCCTAAATGTATTTACGCTATTTGCTAGTGACCATGCATTTTATATTGCTAAATTAGGGCCCAAAGTGTGTGTGAGAGAGAATAAGAGTGAGTGAAAGAGTGGGTATGATAATTTCTTAACAACCAACCAACAGCAGGGTCTCATGTTCACATGCACTCTGTGGTGAGACAAGTTTTTCTTGCTTGTAAGTGGCATCCATTGGGGACAAGAGGTAAATTTTATATATAATAAATGTATTTATATTATTTATTTATAATTTGAACATACAGTTTACATACATCATAATAAAATATAAAAAAATAATTATGGAAGTTTAAATTTAAAATGAAAAGCTTTGACATTTCAAAAATCGCTTTAAATTGCAATCTAATTAAACCTTTTTTAAAGCTATTGTTCATGCTAAACAGTTAGTCACTATTTAAATTATAAAAATAACATAATTGGCACCTAAAATTACATACTCTTGGCCCTGAATCTGATCAAACTGGTCTCAAACAGAAAAGAGTCAAATGGTGTAACCGGTTACACCATTTGACATTTCTATTTAAAAGCAACATTTGCAGGCATTATTATGGACAATTATGTACACACTTCACCTTTATGTGAATATTCAAACACAGTTTTTACATTAAATTGAATATTTTATGATTATTATGATTTATCAACATTTTTAATAGGTCATACCATTTGACGTGTAACCTAAGCTTGCCTGGCCATGACCTAAAAACACTATTATGTTACTTTAAGAGAGTTGCTAACCTTGACTCATAGTAGTTGGGGTCTTGAAGGGTCCTTCTCTATGACATAATTTCCTGTCACATGATTCTCTGACATAATACATACAAAATTGCTCCTTAAATGGTGGTTACACCACTTGACATTTTAAGTGGTTGATGTGACAGACACGATTCCCCATATTAATTCAAACATTCAGAACAATGGGGTTTCATTACTTGGATACAACAAGGATACAAGGATACAAGGAAGTTTATTGTCACATGCATATAGTTACTGGAAGTAAGAAATGCAGTGAAATTATGTCTGGTGTCAGCCTATTTGTGCATTAATGGGGGTAAAAAGTGCAGTAGAAGAGGGGTTTAGTAGATTAAGTGGCAAGGGCTGCATAAAAAGGTGGGGGAGGATTGGGATTGGGTGGAGGGCACCAACAAGGAGCACCCAAGAGCAACAGGGGCAAGGAAAAACTCCCCTTACCAAGGAAGAAACCTTGGGCAGATCCACGGCTCAAGGGGCTAACCCAACTGCCAGGGGTCTTGGTGTGTGTGTTGGGGGGATGACAGGGGAGATGGGATAGTGTGCTGTGTATGTGGGGAGAGGGCAGTGTGCAATATGTGTGTTGGAGAAGCTTCCCCTCATGAGACAATGTGCTGTGTATTGGGGGCCAGTGTGCTGTAAGTATGTTGGGGATGAAATAATGTGCTGTGTATGTATGTAGGGGGCAGGGACTTACTATTGCAAGCAGAGTACTGTATGTAATGTATGTGAGTGATGACAGTGAAGATGTGTGTGTGGGCGGGAGGGGAGTGGAGCAGTGACTGTGTGTGTGTGTGTGTGTGTGTGTGTGTGTGTGTGTGGGTGGGTAGGGGGGCAGTGTGCTGTAAGTATGTAGAGGATGTGTGTTGGAGAAGATCCCTGAAGACAATGTGCTGTGTATGTGGGGGCAGTGTGCAGCAAGTATGTAGAGGAGGCTTACTGTAGCAAGCAGTGTGCTGTATGTATGTGAAGTGATGACAGTGATGATGTAAGTGTGTGTGTTGGGGATGGGGGTGGAGTGGGGGTGGGGGGCAGAAAGGCTAGGCAATCAAGGACATGGGTAGATGGAGGAGAAATCAAAAATAATAAATAAAAAGTGTGCAAAAAAGTTGGAGAAAGTCAGATATGTGTGTGTGTGTGTGTGTGTGTGTGTGTTTTGGCGTGTGATGAAATAAGAAAAAATAAATAAAAGGTCTGTAGCATAGGGAGAGGGGTGTAAAAGTGCTAAAAGTCTTGTAGGTGTGTGTGGGTGTGTGTGTGTGGGGTCATGAGTGCTGAGGAGTGAATGAGTGCAAAGTCAGTATAGTGTGAGTTCAGAGTTGGGAAATGTTTGAGAGTGCTGAGGAGTGAATGTGTGCAAAGTCAGTATAGAGTTCAGAGTTCGGATGGCCTGGGGATAAAAACTTCTCCTGAGTCTCTCAGTTCTGGCTTTGTGACTACATAGGCGTCTTCTTGATTTCAGCGGTAGGAATATTAAACATTTATTTTATGACTTATGACTTTATGAAGAGAACATGGTTATTTTATTTGGGCAATCAAAAAGAAAAGTGGGCTACAGGTAGTGGCACTGTAGATGTGTATGTTGTATTATGTGAATAAGATTATAATTTATTTGCCTGTCTTACAGTCTTCACTGGTTCGCCCAGTGTCAGAGTTTTCCAGAACCCCTCATGACCTTTCCAGTGTAAGAAAAGGTAAGTCCCACTATACATGCTGAAACAACATAGAAATCTAAAGTGTACAGTACATCTAAGAATGCAAAAAGGAAAAAGTTGGCAAATAAATAATATATTATTTACTTTATAGTTAGTTTACTCTTTGATGATGTTGGCGAGGATGATCAGTCACCCATTACATCAGTCTTACATTTAAAATATTATGCAACAGAGCACAAATAACTGTTACGTTCAATAGCGATGTTACAGTAAGTACAAAAAAAGCAAAAACTATGAGTGTAGTTTGTTGTATAAGAGAGGTGTCTTTGTTGCAGAGATTTTGGCTAAAATATTCAGCAAGAGCTCCATGTCAGAAAATCATGAAAATGGGCAGTTTTCTAGGAGAAGCTCTACTAAATTTGGTTGGTAAATTAACATCCATTTTCTACAAATTGGTGTTATAATCTCATGTATCTAATAACATGAATGTCTTCACACATCATTTGCAGGCAGTTGGGTATCACATACGGATATCAGGGTAGGACAGTGACTACAGCATGGAATGTTAATAGTCTCCAATCAAAAGCTAACATATTTTTTGGTACAGTAAGAATTTTTCTTTCTCCCCCATAGGATCTTGATAACGATGTTGCAGCGGATGTGAAGTACGCATTTTGTATTTCTTTTAAAATGTATAAGATTTATAGAAAATGAGAAAGGCAACATTTGAAAGTGAAATGTCCTCACAGTTTTAAAGTCAGTTGTTTTTAGCTCCTCAAAACAGGCTTCAAATGAACCTGTACAACAAATTTCCACTGACGACCAGAAGAGGTTGCGCAGGAAAAAACGACTCAATGAGAGTGCTGAGAACTGGATCAACCAAGAGCTTCTCCGGTATGAGAGTGAGATAGAGAGAAAGATAAATTCTGAACTGATTTAACAATAAACTGAATAATAAGTATCGTAATGATGTATAAATACATGATGGTCTATTTGCATCACACAAACTTTTTTCCTTGTTCTTCTCTAGACAATTGTATCTACAGAGGGTGCGGAGAGAGAGGCAGTGTCAAGTCCAGGAGAAGAGGGCTGACCTTGAGAAAAAAAGACTTCAGCGGTTGGTTAAGCAGCCATACCATGCTTTCTGTGGGAATAGCAATACAGGTCCTGATGGTAAAGATTAGCAAATTTCATACAATTGTAATATACACTTAGGCACATAGTAAAACATGTTCTGACATTCTTGAAATAATACTCAACCATCAATAAAACATGTTATAACATTCTTAAAATAATACTCAACCGTCAATAAGATAATTCAGATAAGCATCTAACTCTAAATTTCAGGAACGTCTGTTTGTGTGTATGTTTCAAACGTGGCAGGTGTCTTGCTACGGGCACGAGTATGTGCAGTGCCAAGTTTGACGTTAGATTAAGAAATGCAAAATGTATTGTTAAATATATCGGTAAAAGAAGCACACACCGCTCTACTGTAGCCACTCCCCCTCTGTGCAATGATGTGCAATAAACTGACACTTCAAATAGCCCAGGCTACTTTGGACTGACGTAGGGCTGTATTTTGGGCTCCAGCGCATGGTGTAAAGCTCGTACATCTCATGATGAGTAGTTATTCACCATCATTTGCAAATTGGTAATGACGGTTAAAAGTGATTAGGGGCGAGGCGAGAGACACGTATGGAGCACAGCTGAAGACTCACTGTCACGAGATATAAGCAACTCCTCTGCAGGATAAATGTTGTTTTATTCAGTCATTTGAGCAATATTAGGGTAAGTGTTTGCTTTTTCCAGCCTATGTTTTCGATGGTGTCAGTCAATAGTGAAAGTAACTGCATATAACTGTCTTAGTTGCCTGACACCTTGGTGAAGTTAGTTTCACTTTGCCAATGAGTTCAAATAATAGACGAGTGCAAATGCGTGAAGGCTATGCTAGGTTTTAGTAATGCATGGTTTAAGAATGACTATTTCATACGGTCTCGCAAGCAGCCTCCTTCAAATGTGCCGTTGAATGGCAAAATACCGATGCATTTATTTGACATATCGCGTTTGCGTTAAAGGAATGACAGATGTCATTCTCATTGGTTTAAAATGATGTTACGCCCCAAACACACCCATATGACTGATTAAAAGACCTAGGAACACCTTGTTACGCCATGCGCTCCACTTTTGATAACAAAACCCCTCCCAATGTGAACTGGACATCCTACTCAATTTGAATAGACTTTTGACGAGTGACGATGCACTTTAGAATGTCATGATAGGGCCCTTAGACTAAACAAACGACAATTCCGACTTAAAGGTCCCAAATTGAAACGAACGACAATGGTCCCGAATTTAAGAACGTTTCAGAATGCTACACATGCAAGCATGATCAGCTACAGACAACGAGTGGCAGACAGAGTGTGATGTTACCAGAGACTTTGTCTCTGTCTGCCACAGAGACGAGTGGCAGACAGAGTGTGATGTTACCAGAGAGTTTTAGAGTCACATCTTTGCAAATTTCATATGATGATTCATCATTCCAAAAAATGGTTTGTCTTCTCTATCATTCAAGTTATTCAATAGGCTAAACATATAAACAGCCTTGACTCAAAACAGCTGTTAGGCTTGTCATTTTGATCTGTAAAAAATGTCACATGCTGCCATGCTTAAATTCTGCTCACTGCACATTTATGATATCATAATATAATATTCAGTATTCATTATTGAATGCTTATAGCTGGAATTATGTTTTTCCCTATCATCCTATTTTTTAAAGCAGGGCTGCCTGTGGACATGTAATTGGGCTTCAGGTTTTCTACAGGAATAGCATGTTTGAACGGGCACTGCACTAGTTATTTGAATGAGAGATGCTCCAAAAGATGAAGATTTCCTACTTTGTGGGGAAATAAAGTGAATCTTGAATGTTAAATTGATATCATAGTGTTCATTGTGATGATTCATTGTGTGATTTATGATCTATTACATACCTAGGACCCGCACGGCATGGCTTTAGTGGTCAGCAGGGGGTCTGCTCAATCGGCCAGCAGCCTTGTGGTCAAGGCTTAGGCCAGGGCCTTCCAGGCAGCAGTGGAGCTGCACTTCACCAGAGAGCTCACACTCACACTCAGGGATTAGAGACAGATCAGCCATACAGGTTAGATTTGGAGTGGAATAAATCATGGGCAGTGGTGGTTAAAGTAGTGATACACACTATTGTCCTTTCCAGTCGAGTCTGTTTAGATCGGTTCAATATTTGCCTTAAAAGGGCATGTTTTGTTATTGACTTATTGTAATGATTTTGACAGACTCTCTCTGTCTCTGTCTGTTTGTCTGTGTGTGTGTGTGTGTGTGTGTGTGTGTGTGTGTGTGTGTGTGTGTGTGTGTGTGTGTCTGATCAGACTCCAGATGCCCAGTGTCTCTCAAACCTGTGATGATTCCACTAGACAGAGCACAAAAAATCAGAACAGAGTTCTACCTCTCAGGCCTCACTCTAGTGCATCCATTCCCAGTAAAGGGTGAGTTTGTCATATGTGTAGAATTACTTTTTAATGGAAGTAAGTAAGCAAGTTTGTAACTGTATTTGTAAAGCATCTTTCACAGACAAGCATTACAAAATGATCACAAAACTGAATAAAGAAAATATACAGTAGTTTGTAGGGGTGTGGTGGTGTCAAACATTTACTCTGAATATCACTATATTAAAATGATACATGGGCACAGACCAAACTGTCTTTAACAACAGTACTTTTATACATAACACAAGTAATGAATTAAAGCTATATCATCAGCATTTGTTGTTTAACTTTCAGGAAAGCTTCTTGTTTTATGGGTATTTTATTTTTTTTAGGCATTTTATGTTGACTCACTCCCTCCATGTCCCAGTCAGTCACCCACCTTCACAGCTAAAGGAGAGACTGCTGAGAACTCGCTTCCCCAAGCATCACAGAGCACTGTCAGCCAAGGGAATAATCCCCAGCCCCCTTCACACCATGCACTAGGAGCATACAACCAGAGATTGTTTACCACAACAAATGAGTAAAAGTAGCCTACAAATACATTTGGGTTTTTATATATGTTTAGATTGCCATGTTGATTCACTCAGAGACCTGACTACTCACTAGCCTAACTTAGATAATCTGATTGCACGATTGAATAGTTCAACTACTCTGTGCTCATCCACGAATGTCATTGTTATCTCCACTCTCATCATTTCTGAGCGTAAACTTGCTTCGGTTTTGGATTATTTGTTTGTATTGTGTTATCAACCAATCTAAGCTTTATTATCATGAATGAAAAAGATGTAGATATGGACAGAGTTCCGAACTTGTCACCCGTCACCTGAAAAAAAATCACACCTAGTCTCTCCTTTACATATTCTCAGTCCTTGGATGAACTTGGATGAGCTGAGCTGCCACTTTTTTGGGAAAAGAAGCACTGCAGACTAGCCTACTCACAGTGTAGGTTATCCTCCTGTTGGGGCATAGGCCTACTCAATCTGCATGATTTTATGTGTATTATTTAATATTGTATGTATCCTATAGTACAATAAAGATGCTTTTTATATGATGGAATCATGTTCAACACATTTTTGTGTTAAAAAATAGTTAATTATAATATTTTGTGTTGTAGGAAATAATGCCGCCAGATGTCGCTACAAGTGTAGATAAACAATTATGTTTCCGCTATTTTCAGGGAATAGCAGCATTTAATTGCCTTTGGTTATATGTGTTCTTGACCATATTACACATGATTAGGCTAGGCTCTAGAATCTTTGGTATGAATTATGTAGGAAACTGTCATTGGAAATTTGAGTGTTGATGGCGTCATGACAACCTAGCCTACTCTAGGGAAAGCCCATGGCTCGGGTTACGCGTTGCATGATAGTGCAGTGGCTGTGACTAGCGGGGACTGACGTCATGGTTGAAACTTTGAAACTGTGCCCTCCATGTTTTGGGGAAGTAACACATTTTGACAGCGGAAGACCATTATCAACGAGAACGATAGGCTATACTCGAGAGACGGCAACCTTTAGCAATATTTAACTGTCAACATTCATTTCAGTTAGTCTGCTGTAGTAACAATTCCGCCTTCTCAGTGGGGGTAATAGCCTATTCATCGAGAATGCATTGGATACATCTTAACATTTGTGCAATTATGACTTATAGCCTTGAATAGGTTTGCTTTATTGATGAAAAGTTTAGTTGGAATCACCAAGAAGCTACTTTTTTACATGGAGATTGCGTCGTCCGTGAGTCAGCATCGGACTGATTGCCTCGCATGAGCCACTGTCGGACGACGGCGGGGCTCATTCCGTTCGGAGAATAAGGATGAGAAAAACCAAAGTGGCACGACTTATTCTGGCAATGTGCCTTGGTTCCTTTTTCTTTATTATATTGTATTTCCAGAACAGTTCTAGATCGGGTAAGTCTTTGTCTTTGATAGTTTAATCTGAATATAGCAATAAGCCCATGAACATCAAATAGGAACTCATAGCTAGTGTGATCAGCTGTCTGAAAGTTGAACTCTGGCACTGCTGAGCTTTAAGTGGCCACACTGAGCTTGGGAGATGTTGAAACCCCCATGAAAATGCAAACTCCTCATTGAGAGCAAGCATAGTGTGTGAACCACTTAAGCCTAGTTTAGTAGCCTAGGCTATTTCAGTCAGCTTCATTTATGATTTTTTCCCCCAGTAGGCTTAGGCCTATGTTAGGAATACAGTTTGCACATTTGTCAGGATAGGATCCAACTAGTCCAGCTGCCATGAACAGCTTTTATAAAAAACAGTCCTAATTCATAGTAGACTAGGATCGGTGAAACATGTGGGGTAGGCCTAAATGTAGGCTACTATACTGAGGCCAGACCAAGACAACATAGGTTTAAAAAATGCGATTGTCTTTGTGCTAATGAGAAATGATAGTGAGAAGTGACACACAGTGTTACAGTCTACATTTGCATACTGTCATGTTTGTCATTGTGCAGTTTCAATAATTAATAGCATTGGTGTACTTTCTGCTGAGATCATATCACAAGGTGTAAACTTTCCTGTGTGGGCATGTTGGAGAGATGTTTTTTATGGAACGCATAGTGGGTTTAGGACAATAAAACACAAACAAAACTACTAAGAATGTATTTTAAAAGTATACTCTTATACTCTGCATTACATGTGCTATGATTAAATAGTGTTTATTAAGGTTTAATCATTTTGGTTTATGAAAAGTCACTGGTGTAAGCAACTCACCCTGATGGGCCCTTCACTGCTTCAACCCCTGCCCTTAAAAACTGATTCCATATGGGACGGTACATTCTTGACGGACTCCTTGAAAGGGGCACTACATTTTGAACCACAATGGAATATCAGAAAGATTTACAGTTGCATGGTTTAACCAACGTAATGTCAATGTCCTTGCTATAGCTTTCTTTCTTTCTCTTCCCCTTTCTTTCACATGACTTCTGCTGCTTACCCATGAAACCACAAAACTTCCTCAACTGTTTCCCCCTCATTTGCAATTTGAGCACATGTGCAGAAATGACTTCAACGAATATACCGGTAATCACACTCATGTTGATGGTCTTTGCGTACCCATTAGGAAGCAGCCACCTAGTGCTATTGTGTCTCTTCCACCATTTACTTTCCCCAGGAAGAGTGAACACAATGTAGCCATAATATTCTTAGTATATAATTATAAAGGCATAATTGTAGTGATTAGGACCATAACCCACTGGCTGGGTGCATGGTTACAACAGATCTCAGGAGCAATGAGATCTGCCTTCACAAAAGAGCTTTCTTAGGGTCAGCCAGGATACTGCACTCTCAGAACCCTCTAACATCCAGGCCCCTGCCTTGCGATGAAATTGAGAATTCAAAAACACCAAAACATGTCTATTGACGCAGATATTTTTTGAGTCACCCTTTGAGTCAAAGCACTCTCTGCTCTGTTATTTCCCCTTTTTCTCATTTTCTTGCATCTTGCCGTTATCTCAAGCAGGGTTGTGCACAATTCGAATTGCAATTCTGCTAACTGTTTGCTACCGCATTTGAAATGCAAGTGAAATTCAAGAATTGAATTGGAATTTAAGAGCCAGTTTCAATTCAATTCTGAAATTTTGCACAAGCCTGATCTCAAGAGATGCAAAGATAAGTAAGGGCATGTTTTGACAAGTAAAGATCAGTGCCATGAGAGAAGTTGGACTTCAATTGGCCTTGACTGAGACAAGAGGAAAGCTATATCTTAGGAGTTGAGATGGAGAAATTCATAACAATGCTCAAAATCTTATATTGACCTTAAATTTAGCTAATTTCTGCCCAGGAGCTATGGGCTACACAAAGAAGAGATATTATTTTGAATATTTTCCTTTCTTCTGGGTTGTACAAAAATCGTTGTATGACTAAAAAATGTATGTGCTAAAAAATCATAGCCGTAATTATGACCTTGTGCATCATAAAAGCAGTATGGTGGAGACAGGTTCCATGCATATGTTGATGATTTTGAGTGGCATTGAGCTGTTGATTTGGGGTCCCTCTGACATCTCTGAAGCTGTCGTCAGTGGCAGGAAGCCTGTGCAGGGTTCCAGCAGGCTTCCTTTGTTCCGGCCGCTTTGCCTCAGTTGACTCCGAAAGGCTGTGCTCATTGTGAATACTAATTGAACTCTCTGGGCCACTCATTGCTACTCACATACGTGGGCTGAATGTTTAGAGACGTTTCTTCCTAATCCTTGGAAAGTTCCCAGTTTGTGAAGTCACCTAAGGGTAGGCTATGTATTATTTCCTCTTTCAACGGGGATGCATTTAATTGACGATTTCAACCTATTTTGAAATCACAGCCCGTATTTCAGACCAAATAGGACAGAATCTGGGTAGGAAAAATGTTTTAAGCAACAGCTGTCTTTTTCCCCTCAATCACCCAACAACCTTTCCCTCTGATAAGCACGGAACAGTGCTACAGAGTGAGCAAGCTGAAAACAACAAAAACTCTGTAGAACCCAATCAAATACCCCAAAAAGCTGAAACTGAGAGGGAATGCTCAAATATCTATGCTGAGGTATGCCCCACCCCCTCTTTGTCACCATTCCCACCCCATCATCTGAAGTTCCCTATAAGTATTGAGAGGCTATACTCTCAATGGGCAGGCTGTCTTTGTTTAGCCCGAGACCCAAACCCAAGGCTCTAGCACCCAAACCACCTGCTCCTGGCTCTGCTGCTGAGAGCTACCTACCCAAAAAGCCCTCATACAAAAAGCACAGGTTACCTGTACCCTCCTGTCCCTTTGCCTTCAACGCCTCAACGCTACCAGCAGCAGCCTAGTCTTTTAGCTCAGACCACACTGGTCAGTGAGTGCTATAGCAGCAGTAAGATACCAGACATTGATTGCTACAGTATGTATAGAGGATGGTACTGATATCTGTTCTGGAAACAAGCTGGTATGAATATGATTGTTTTTTGCTTGATTGCTTGATTGTTTTTCTTGTTTTAACTGAAACATGGTTTGAAACATCAAACAAGCAATGTTACTACCCTCATTGAATCAGGTGTTCTTATATATATTTTTTATAGGCCTCCAAAACACTTTGCTTAAGTTCAGTGAGCTAGGCGAACTGATGTTGGTCATTTGTACGGATGATACTTATCTTGTCTTATCTTATAGTACATCTCAACTCGTACTGTAGATCATTCAGAAAACAGTTATAACATACCAAACAACAGTGTTGTATAAAGTACTAGAAAGCAATACTTGAGTAAAAGTACAAGTATCGTACTAGAAAAAGACTTTGGTAGAAGTGAAAGTTCCCTTTTAGAATATTACTTAAGTAAAAGTCTTAAAGTATCTGATATATACTGTACTTAAGTATCAAAAGTAATTTTCTGATATTTAATGTACTTAAGTATTTGAAGTAAAAGTAAAAAGCAAGCGGTTTTATTTTGAACTTTTATTGAGAACTTTATTTTGGCTTTCTTATAGTAAAGCATAAAGCATATTCAGGGTTCCCATATCTTCTTTCAAAGAAAAAAACAGAAACAGAAATTTCACTTTTGTATGAACTTCAGGTAAAAATGAAAAATAAATAACTTATTTCTTTAAAAAAAAAAATTACCTGCTGGTAGGGAGAACATTTTGGTCATGTGGTATGAGCATTTCTAGGGCTTACCTAGGTCACCATCTTACTCTCACACACAGGCCACCTATGTCCAGCAGCTACTAATATGCCAGTCATTAGTTGAAACTGAAAAGGTGTCTGTTCATCTTCAAAAGAAGCTGGTTTTCAAAGTTGCCAGAATTCAGTGCCCGGGAGTTTCAGGCCCAAGACCGGCCCACGTTTTCCATAGTGGTGGAAATTGGATAAATGAAGCAACATTTCAGCTCTTACTATCCTGTAGTTTTTATCAGAGGTGGAAAGTAACGAAATACATTTAGGCCTACTCACGTTACTGTATTGAGTAGTTTTTCTGTGTATTTTGTATTTTTTTAAGTAGTTTATAAAATCGGTATTTTAAATTTTACTTGATTACATTTTGAGTGAAGTATTGTACTTCGCTACATAAAAAATCCCATCCTTTACTTGAGTAAAAAAAAAAAAGTTAAGACTAACAAAAACAGAAAGGAGAGAAAAGAAATTGCGGCCTAAACCACTAGCCTAGTGATAATGATCAGCATGTAGCCTACAACAGGACATGAATCAAGCTGGCGCCATGCAGTCTTTCTGAAAGTGATGGAGATGGAGCTGGATCACGAGATGCATCAGATTACATAGCCTAACCTATGAAAGTGTATTTTCCGCTATTTCAATGGGTTGTCTCAGTTCGTTTTAGCACTACTGTAATGATAGCGGAGATATTCAAGCAAACACCATGGGATTTCGTGTTTTGACGTTTGTGCTCACCTTTCTTTGGAAAGAAGTTTATTAGCAGTTGTTTCCCCTCATTTTGATGTCTCTTTTTAGTAACCTGACTTGGCTTTCTTGGAGAAAGACATTGCACCAGCAGCACAACAATTAGCGCTCCACTACTAGCGATGCTCAACTAAATAAACAAAAGATAGACTATAGACTAGCCTACCTTATGAATCGTGCAGGCGGACTAAACCATTTAGCTCTTTAGCAAGGGAGAGTGAGAGCGACCTTAGACAGTTTTCACTATGTTTTGTATAGGCTACAAAATCCAGTCAGTCAAACTTTAAATTTCGTCTGACATTCATTTTGACATTTAATTTGGAAGTTACAATATTCAGGTAAAATAAATATATGGTGGACATATATATATATATATATATATATATATATATATATATATTATATTACATTATATTTGGCTGACGCTTTTTTAGCCAAAGCGACTAACAACATGGTAAACAGTTTAAGTTTTAGAGCAATTCTCAACAATTTTAGGACAATTTAAAAACATTAGAGTACAGTAAGAATAAGTGCATCAGTGAGTGCTGTTTTTAACAGTTACTTGTCAGTTTAAGACGGCTGGTGAGTGCTAGGATCAGTAAGACTTGTTGTAAGTGTTATATATAAGTGATATATATATATATTCAGTAATTAGCTTAAACTTCCAGTGAGTCCATTCGAAATTTTCACCACACATTATATTAACACACATATAAAAAATCCAAACATAAGAGTTATGTGTATTAAAGTGGAATGACAGGAAAAAAGTATTGAACGTGCCTACTGAAATTTCTTCAATACTTTGTGGAAAAAGCCTTTGTAAAGACAGCTTCAAGACATTTCTTGTATGACAAAACGTATTTGTCACAGTATCAGGTGTGATTTTGGCCCATTGTTCTAAACAGATTCCAGGGGTCCCTCTTGTGAATCCTGATCTTTAGTTACTTCCAGAACTGTTTAATTGAATTTAATTGAATTGGCTGCCTTCAAGTCTTTCTGGAGCTTTTTGTCCGAGTGGACCTTGGCTCTTGGAATTGACTATCCTTCTGACTCCCTGGTCAGAAATATTGTGAGGAGATCCTGCATGGCATGTTTCTTCCACTTGCAGATAATGGCTCCCATGCTGCGTACTGAAGATTCTGAAGTTTTGAAATGCATCTGTAACCAGTTTCATTGATATGTTTTGCAACAATAAGGTTGCAAAGATCTTGGGAGAGCTGTTTGCTTTTATCCATCATGAAATGTTTCTTGTGTGACACCATGGTAATGAAAAACCTTTTTATAGCCCATCAATATACTAACCAAGCTTATTTTAATTTGCACAGATAGAAAGGATAACTTCTCTAACTACTTACAGATTCCAGCTCGTTCCTTCCCTTTCCTTGCCTAGTGCTTTTTCTTAGCTTGTTTAATACTTTTTCCCTGTGTTATTCCACTTTATTACACATGACTCTACTTATGGAGTTGTTTGGATTTTTTATGTGTGGATTACCTGAGTTATTACTAATGCCTGGTGAAAATGTTGTACCCCCCGTATTCCACTTTTCAAGGGCCCTCTCCTCCATTGGGGCCCTATACTTCCCACTCTCCCCCCCAGTTCGACACCCTTTAATCTGCTGAACCTTCTGCTCGTTTCCAAATATAAAAAAAAACTCTCTGCAACTCAACATTTGCCTGCCTGCCTCAGCTGCCTGTGAGGGGCTTTTCAGTTGTGCTGGATTACTGTTCACTGCAAAGCGACGCAAGGATGAGTGCAACTAACTTTAAAAATCAACTACTGCTCAAACTTAAAGGAGAACTCCGGTGATTTTTCACATATCTCCATTTCTTTTCTTTTTTTTTTTTTTTTTTTTTTTTTTTTTGACTTTTACGGATATTTTATTAAATGTACACAGGTATTGTAGTAATGGCATATTCATGAACACTCAGGAAATGAATGTAAAAAATATATTTAATGACAGTTAAATGTGACTTATCATTGCAGGAGCCAGGAGTCACTCTTATTATTCTGTGTTTTAATCAACCGTTCTGTACTCCATAAAATACATTTATCGGATGCATACAGTCATGCATTGTTTTTATATAATATAAAACTCATTCCCACATGGTAAATGGGTTTCAACTTTTTTTTTTTTTTTTTTTTTTTTTTATTTGCAAACATCATTGACATTACAGAAAATGCAACACTACGACATGCACATGAATACTACATCGACAAACAGGCGTACATTACATAAACACATACTGTAACTTAACAAGACATCACATTGACTTGGCTTCCACAAACATAACACAACATAACATTAATAACAGAAAGGCTAAGGATGATTTCGTCAGGATGATTACAGATATGATTATCAGGGATGAAATTGATGACCGGAATGAAAAGAGGGGGATGGGGGTGCGGATGGTAGCTCTAAGAGTGTGAATGAGGTGGTGTTGGGATGGGGGTGGGGATGGGGGGTGAGGGGAGTGAGTATGTGAGGATGTATGTGTGTGTGTGTGTGTGCGCATATGTATAAGGCTGGTTTGCTGTTGGGCCAGGAGGAGAGAAGCTGGAAACATAGAGAGGGAGGGTTTCAGGAGAGGAGTTGTAATTATTCTATTAATGATAAGTATAATATCTACGAATAACTGATTGCCTGGTTGATTGCCTGACTGATTGCCAACCTGGGCACCCATTAATGGCCACAGTTCCACCCAGCCCCTGCAGTTATACTGCGACGAGCTGACAGAGGGAGGACCTGCGTCATATCTCCATTTCTTAACGCCACCGAAGTACTGACGTTATGAACAAAACTGAAACAATCGGTTTTTCCTAGCTCGAGTTGCTGCAGCTACACTGGGAGCATGAACACTGGGCAGCATGAACATTCAGGCCTTACCTGCTGGCTGCAGCAAACTTTTGGGCACTTATCGGGACGGCAGAAAGTCCTTTTTCAGGACACCAATCTTGCTCCAGCAGCGAGATCACAACAGATGATTGGCAACGATGTCTTCACAGCACACCACATTATTGGCTCAATCTATTCACATGTCAGGTTTTGAAGGGTTGGATATTTGTAGACAACTGACTAACCCCATGCATTACTATGGAGGATTTTTTGAGTGCTGTATCTCCTCATTAGAAAGTCTCTGGTAAAACTGGTTGTTCTGGTACTCTTCTGAGCAAACAAGGCATAGGTTTATCATGTAGGGTAATTGCTCTTTCTTACATTAAATAACTTTAATTTATCCTCTCTACTTGTCCCTGTAGTCATGGCCTCCTCATCACTAATTTCGGGCTCATCATTTTCAGTGGTCGACTTGTTGATCTGCTGCTCAGTCTCTCCTGGCCTCTTTCTACCATCCATCCTTCCTGACGCTTATGTCTACTGTAGGGCCGGCTCGGCTATCCGTATCTGAGAAAACATTTTGGAAAAGACGGGCTATATGGACCCAACCAACTCTTTTTGGGAGGGGAGAACTCCCTCACGTAGGCTACAACACATGCAGACATTGCATTTGTGCCATGCACAGAATGCGGAACGTGTCCTACTTTGAAAGATAGACTAACGTGACAAATGTCAATATTTTTTTCCTCGACCGGCCCAAAAGTGAAGCGGCCCACCGGGAATTCTCCCGATTACCCACCCCAGGCCTGATTCAGTCTTACTCTTCTCGGACTGAAGACAAGTCCTGCGATGCTAAATAGCTTTTAACAGGCCGCTGAGGCAGGTAGCGGAGTGTTTAGCTTCACAGAAAGCTGCCAATGTACAGAAACATTTCTTGCAAATATGGCCACGGGTGTATGACGTTATCTTCACCGCTACCCTGTTCACCGAGTTCACCACTATCGTCGGGGTGGTCGTCTATGATAACGGAGGTCCTCCAGTAGGTGCTCGTGCTTCCATGGCGGTTTCAGTTGTGCGTCCTCATCCTTTAGCAACAAACAAGCGCTGAAATAGAAAAGCGAGCGCGTGCGTAATGCAATCTAGGAGCAGTGATTAAGCCAAACCTCCTTATTGCAGTCGCACACATTTCTTCTAATTTTATGTTTTAGTAACGAGTGACGAAGATGCTTAGTGGAAATATAATGGAGTAAAAGTATACATTTTATCTAGGAAATGTAGTGGAGTAAAAGTGAAAGTTGACATACATTTAAATAGCGAAGTAAAGTACAGATACGTGAAATTTCTACTTAAAGGTGCCATGTGTAATGTCTGCCAAAAAATCAATTCATACTCCACATTCCATAAAAGATGGGGGCAGTATACCTCCAGAAAGTGAGTTGGTCTACCCTAGAGTAACAACCGAGACACGTGTATTGCAGTTTGGCTGGCGGTTATGTTGCCCGCATACTGCCTCCCATGGCCAAAACTGGTATTATGACACCTGTCGGGCTGTGGCTAGTAATTTAGCATGCTAATTCAGGTTGATATCTCACTATACCTTGTCATTTTTTAATGACATCATTATCCTTATTTCTTCTCATTCTTTTGATGCGTGTAGCTATTTGGATATTTTTACCTCAATTCTTACACATGGCACCTTTAAGTACAGTAACGAAGTATTTGTAATCCGTTACATTACAACACTGCCAAACAACTAGATGAACTGAGCTCGATACTTCCAGCCTTCCATTGTATGTACAGTGGCCAACTTCAAATCTCTTGGTAATACTTCAGATCTTGTGATCACAAAAGGTCTCAATGTCTTTACAGGTGTTAAAGGTGCTATGACTTTAAGAAAGTAAGAAAAGTACTCTCTTTGAGTTGGTAAGGACATTGCAAAATGCTAAATATTATGGATGATATTGCTCTAGTAGTAAAAGTTATAAACAAAGCACCAGGGAAACAAAACCAACTCTCTTAAGTATTGAAACTATTTTGAATTTGACTGTTTTATATTTGAGTACTGTAAGCTCTTGGTGTCTTGTCTTCACTTCCTTGTAATGTCATCAGATTGAAAGATAAACTATTGTTTCCTCTTTTAGCATGTACTGAGCACATGTGATTTTCCGAGTAACTCTTGTTGTAAGAAAAATTGAGTGCAAGCAGACAGAGGCAGGTTTGAAAACTGAAAACATGGTGAAACATAAGCTAGCAACACTGAAACCACTGAACTGCCCAAGATACACCACGCCACTCAACAACAAAATCTAATTGGTTGGAACATTGACTGACAATCAGTTTGTTCAGTTAGAATCCCAGAAAATGGTAAAACAAATAAAAATATAATGACACAACTTATAGATTATGTAAATTAAATATAAATTGTCAAGCTTAATCAGACAGATTAATCGTCCAGTTACAATTACAGTTACAATTACAGTCCAATTACAGTTTATGCAAAATGGCGTACACCCATTTGAATGAAGACAAAAGTGACGACAAGCCCTTAACTGGGCAACTCTGTTTGCAAACTTCCCCCAGTTTCCCACCAGTTATTCCCACATGAGATGACGTTTTCACTGGGAATTTATTTTCCCCATGCACATGAACGCATCATAGGTTTCCTTTATAGTAGCCTATGCTAATTGCTGTGTGCATGGGATTGACGTATGTGGAGGATAGAAATTTGACTGAAATTGCATTAAATCAGGTTGTTTTAACTAATATTATGCTGCAAGATGGGGTTTTGTCCACTACATTTAAGTTCCTTGTTATAGACTAACTTGCCATATTAAAAATTCCCAGTTTATTCCCGTTAATTTCCGTAATTCCCATGGAAAGTTTCCAACTTTGAAAATTCCCGAAATTTTGCAACCCTATGAGTATGCATACTGTGTTGCACTCAAACATGCATAACTGTTATTAGTTGTTGGCGTTTTTTTTTTTTTTTTGCTGTTCACAAAAGTACAGGTATTCTTGATTCTAGAGGAAACTATAGGTCAACATGGTCCTTGTGAATCATCTGGTTCATGAATGTTGATAACCATAGCATTGCTCGCTCAAATCCACAACTGATAGCCCTTTTGGCATTGGGCCTCACCTTCCTCAGCATTCAGTTGTAGATACTGTAGATAGATAGATAGATAGATAGATAGATAGATAGATAGATAGATAGATATATACTTTATTGATCCCCAGGGGAAATTCAAGAATAGATAAACACACATGATGGTTCTGTAAACATTTGTCAAGATCAGAGGTCTAAAGTATACTTTTGAACTGTGTTTTTGTCAATCTCTGGACAAAGCTGACCATTTGGCCCTTTTGGCACTGTGTTAATGAGGGCAGGGCAGGGCAGGGTGATTCCCTGCAAATAATGCTGATGTTAATCATTTTCCACCAACCTAATGCTATTCATGTTAAGACATGTAAACTTCACTGCATGCTTGTCTGCAATCCCTGAGAGTCTGAAAGGCTTACATACCCCCAGTCACAGTTCAGTTTACATGCTAGACTTAAGTTTTGCTTTTTTTGAATTTCCCCTTGGGGATCAATAAAGTATCTATCTATCTATCTATCTATCTATCTATCTATCTATCTAAGTTATAATTTAGACATTGTCTACCAGGCACCACACAAGTTAAAATGCCAGTCTCACTGCTGTCTACTGTCAGCACGGATCTGCCCTAAAGTTATTATATCATATTGATTACATAATCAAATCTGCACCAGCTTTTATTTAGTATTCACATGGAGATACTGTATAGTTATGGATAGCATTTGTGTATGACAGATAACTGGAATTTAAACCCACAATGGTATGCCAAGTGGATGTTAAGGTTGTTTATTAAAGAATTCTACTGAACCTCTTATAGTTACTTCCAATGCATTATTTACAGTACACACCGTTTTCCTGCCCATGAGACATGGCTTACATTCAGTCGTCTCACATCAGATCATCACTGCATGGATTCTGAGTGTGGGAATTCCTGTAGTCTCCAGCAAAGCATTTCAGGTCCCATAGACCTTTGCAAAACTTGCTTTTTCTGCAGCATGAATCCTGTACCCTAGATTATTAATCTGAAAGCACTGACAGTAGGTTATAATATGAACATTTAAGATTAAGAAAAAAGTTTCACAGTCTAGAGAAACAGTGTCTCGTACAACAGAAGGAATTATGGTTAGCTGTCAAGAAGTAGTATTCTATAATCTATGTTCTGTTCCTCTCTCTTGCTGAATATGTGAACAGGATTTTTAAAATTTGTGTCAACATAGAAGCAGCTCACAATTAGCATATAAGCAAACTACCCACTGAAGAAAAATGGAAGACTTCACCAAAACAGGCTTTCAGGGAATTTGTCAGTTCCCAAAGTTGCCATGTTCCAGGGCCAGTATGTGTATTTGTCAGTTGCCAGGTTGTATTTGTCAGTTGCCAGGTTCCTCTGACTGGGGAGATGTGTGTTTGTCAGTTGCCAGGTTGTATTTGTCAGTTCCCAGGTTCCTCTGATTGGGGAGATGTGTGTTTGTCAGTTGCCAGGTTGTATTTGTCAGTTCCCAGGTTCCTCTGACTGGGGAGATATGTGTTTGTCAGTTGCCAGGTTGTATTTGTCAGTTGCCAGGTTCCTCTGACTGGGGAGATGTGTGTTTGTCAGTTGCCAGGTTGTATTTGTCAGTTGCCAGGTTCCTCTGACTGGGGAGATGAGTATTTGTCAGTTGCCAGGTTGTATTTGTCAGTTGCCAGGTTAGCTATAAAGTCAACTTGCATCTCCGTGTTAGTGAACTCTGTATGATGTGGTGAAATATAAACAGCTGCAAGTCTTAGCTATACAGCTCCAGGTCCTCCCCCTCATATATCTACATGGGGGCAGTGAGTGCATTCCTCCTCCCACCCCCTTTTTTCTGTCGTGTCTCTCTCTGCTTGCCTCGCTGACCTCGTCATGGACCCTCTGCTCTGCGAGGCGTCTCCACCAGCCACCTTGTCACCTTTGTCACCATCTCTGTCACTGTCTGTTGTCTATTTTCGGTGAAGTGCCTTCCCTCCCACTGTTGGTACACGTGCCAGGCCACTCATGTGCTCCTCAGCAGGGCCCCAGCGCAGGCATGCATCTGGCCTGGAGGGGTTGAGGGCGGGAGGGGAGTGGAGGGGAGAGTACTTGGACTGCTGAAAGGAACAAAGTGTTCCTATAGAGAATGTAAATCTGAGGGAGGGATTTTATGGCTCATCACTAAGGTGACAGAGTCAAGAAAGTCAGTAATTGGTGGAATATTACGGACCGTTCTCACCTCCATATGTTTCACATTAAACGGTAATGCAAAATACACTAGTCTTTAATGAGTTAATAGCTATGCCATCCGACTTGCAAGCCTATATAGAAAGGGTATAGGCTCCCATAGAGGGAGGATGTATTTTCCTCTACAATAAAAACATGAAGAATTGTAGTTCAGCTAAAAATGCATTGTGCACTGAGCTTAGAGATGGATTGTTTATCTTAAATAAGAGCAAATAATGCTGCCACTGAAATACTGACACACATGAAGGAAAGAGAGAATTGGTGTGAACAGTGCTGCATGCTTTGTTTACTTATGCATGCTTCTGATCAATCATTCCTGTGTATGTTTCTTATTTGGTGTGTATGCATTTGTCTGCTCACAGTGATTGCACTTGGTGGGGCGAGGAGAAACGTCACAGGGAAGTCCCGGAGAAATCCGCTGCATACATTATACGACAATGATCAGGTAACATAACTAACAGTCATTCACAACAGTGACTCATTACAGCACAGAATTTTACATGCCTTAAACCAAACGTCTTAGAGGTGCACATTTGGCCATTCTTAGAACCACCCGCTTATAAATATTAATGAAATACGGAGAGTGCCCCGTGAAATGTAGCATTTTCAAAGTATGTCTGGGTTCAGTCTGGTTCACAGACTGGTCCGTGGGGTATGCCATGGTTGTGGCGGGGGGCAGCAGAGGGGAAAACTGAAATTACTAAGAAAACCCCCCTTCCAACACCACCTGGTATGCCCCAGGAATTCGGGCTATTGAGTGATCTAATGTTGAGGGGGAAAAAAGCAAAAGCCAAGCATCATGTGACTGAGCTTGTCAAAAGTAGAGCCCACCAAATAGTTCTCATATGAAAGTTCCTGTAGAATTTTCATGAAATCGATCAGTGAAAATGTGATGTATTTTATGCATTTTTCACCGTATGTCATCTCATGAAAAGCTTATGACCTTACAGAACATTGCAAACTGCCATGATGAGATCAGTTATTCTCTAATATTAAACAGCATTATATTAATGAATAATATAATTAAGACAGTATAATATATCTCATACATTTGATAAAGCATTATCATTTTAAAGGTACGAGATACAGTTTGGATAAATACATACAGAAATACACAACATAATATTTCTGGAATAATGCTGGTAACATTCACTAACCCTTAAAAAATGGTGGCATGAAAAAAGACAAAGACACAAATACCAGGAAAAGGGTCCAGGCACATTAGTCATATCAGCCTTAGTTTGTAGATCTAGTGTAAAAACCTATTTTGAGGATTTTAATGCTCATTGTCCTTTATAATTGGAAGGGCTGATAGGGGTTAATTATGTAAGGGATAGCGGCCGCCGAGGTGTCCTGTTATACGGAATTAATGGGCGAGGGGCAAAGAACTCCCAACACGCAGCGAAGAGGAGTTGCCTCCGCCCGAGCCCATTAATTCCGTATAACTGGACACACCTCGAAGGCCGTTATCCCGCTTATCACCTGGTTGCCACTGTAAAGCAAAGGAAACACGCGGTTCCGTTTAAAAAGACGCTCACTAGTTCAGCTTGTTGTACAACTTTCGTTGGCCCTATAACAGTGATAGAATGGACAGTTAGCTTGCTTACAGTTGATTCCATTGTTGCGAAGCCTACCTCCAGGCTCAACCGTCGTCCTAATATCGTTGTTATAGTTTCCATTCATAAGCATTGATATGGAACGGCGATTAAACTTTTTTTTACCAGATCTACTTCATAGGTGTCCCATTATTCAGAATTAAAAGCCACCCCACCAGCCAATCAGAAAAGAGTATTTCTTCTCTCCGGGTGATAAGGAACAATGGCATGGTGTATTGTCTGACTCCTGTGTGTCCTTTCCCCTGTCCTGCCCATGCTGTCCGCAGCTGGAGCAGTCTGCTGTGCAGGCGTCCCTTCTGGGCCGCCGAGAGCTCCTGGAGGAGGTCTGCCGCTCGCACACCCACAAGAGGCGGCGTGCTGACCCCCGAGGACCTGCGTCACCTGGTGGTGGACGACGAGCACGGCCTGCTCTACTGCTACGTGCCCAAGGTGGCCTGCACCAACTGGAAACGCGTGCTCATGGTCCTGACAGGGAAGGGGCGCTACCACGAGCCGCTGGCCATCCCGGCCAACGAGGCGCACGTGCCAGGCAACCTGCGCACGCTGTCGGAGTACTCCGCAGCCGAGATCAACCGCCGCCTGCGCAGCTACCTGAAGTTCATCTTTGTGCGCGAGCCCTTCGAGCGATTGGTGTCGGCCTACCGCAACAAGTTCACGCGTAGCTACAACACGGCCTTCCACAAACGCTACGGCACGAAGATCATTCGCCGTCACAGGCCCAACCGAAGCCCAGGTCTTTGGAGCGCGGGGACGACGTCTCCTTCGAGGAGTTTGTCTACTACCTGGTGGACCCACAAACACAGAGAGAGGAGCCCTTTAATGAACACTGGGAGCGGGTGCACTCGCTCTGCCACCCTTGCCTCATCCACTACGACGTAGTGGGAAAATATGAGACCCTAGCTCAGGACTCCCGCTATGTGCTCAAACTGGCTGGCGTGGACTCTGAGGTCCGCTTCCCCACCTCGGGGAAGACTACCCGCACCACAGGTGACATGGCTGCCCAGTTCTTTCGGAATATTAGTCCTTTCTATCAGAAGAAGCTCTTCAACCTCTATAGGATGGACTTCTTGCTTTTCAACTACACCACACCAACTTACTTGAAGTTAAGATGAGGATAGGTACATTTTCCAACCAATGTCAGTATGTTTACTTCTTTGTGAATGTTTTGTGCTTTTTTACTGATTGTGATGCCCCAAAATGAAACTTAAGAAGGGAAAATGTCAGGACAATTGTCATGGGGCATATCTCTCTAGTGTGAAGACATTGACACTGTCTGTGACAGGAGAATTTAACAAAATGGCTGCCTCTTTTACGGACTGGAATTAGTGCCTTATGTGTCAGTTTTCTAAGGGTTTTAAGGCAGTTACATGAAGTCACAGCTTTCTTTTGAATTTCATTCCATGCATGTTTCTTGACTATTTATGGTATTGTCAAAAATATTTATTGTGGATTATTGTGGATGAAGATTAAACCAAACCATCCCAATAAATTACATTTCTTAGGTTTCTATGTATGTCAGGTTTCAATGAAAAACAAAATGTGGGCCAACTACTTTCCCTGTTGACTACTTGAACATAATAAAACCCCCTCAGAGTTTAGGATGAATTTAGGCTAAGGTGAAATATTACTTAATTCAATAATGACAATAATGAAAAAGATGAATTTCCAATTTCATTCCAATTTGAATTAAAAAATTGAAATGATGGTGAACTGTGGCAGTCCTGCTGTATCTGGACAGTTTCGGCGCTAATGAATGAAATGGCAAAGGTTCCTTTTCACCGAGTCTCTCTTTATTTAGTATGATCAGCCTGTGTCAACAGTGCATAGCTGTGGTTTGGTGAAACGCAGACCCTCATCAGAGCCTTCCTTGTTGAACTATGCAGGGCAGTAGGAGGGCTAGACTACCTGTGGGTCACTAGATTCAGAGGAGAAGATTCTGTGAGAAACACCCATCTCCATCTAGATATGGCCCACATGAAAAGTTGTCAAGTTGCTGAATAAACGTGTATTGGTTGTCATGCTGTTGCATAACCTCTCCACCCACACCTGTTCTTTTTAAAGCCCATTATACATGATTGAGGATTTGTTTTACTTAAAAGAAATCAATGTCTGGACAGAGGTTACAGATATCATATCTGAAATCCAAAGCTGACTGGTTTTTGATGAGATGTGCAAAGTATTATTGATTGTGTAGCTCCCTGTGCACCAGGTATGACTAGTAATGTGGACTCATGGAAAGAAAAGAGGAGGTCCAGTGTTCACCCAAACTCATTGAAGCCTATGTGATATCCTGGTCATATGTTGACACATACTGTGGAAACCAACCAAAATTAAAATAGCAGAACATAGTTTCCATTATATTTTTGTGATAATCCTACTTTAGATTCCTTGCCCATAATCAGATGAGCTGAAGGAAGTTCTAACAGGACACACTCTGCTTATGGTAGGATGTCTTTATTGTCTTCTCAGCAATGATACAGTGAACATTCAAGACCATCAAACACACACATTTCCCATGTGTTAAAGAACGTGAACGCACGGAAGCTTCTCTATGGAGGGAACGCTTGTGAACACTTTGAAAACAAAATATGTGTAGATTGTATTTATTTGACTGTAATACTGCTGCCATATTTACAAGAAAATTTCACAAAAATGCGCATTTTTAAATAATGTTTAAATATATGGAAACAAACATGAAACTATTTCATAATGATATTAAAAATAAAATAACATTTTCAAATGTAGAAGTTAATTAGGGATTTACAACAAGAAGTGGTAGGCCTACTGAATGTGGTATCAAATTTAGCATACTTTTTAAGGAAATATAAAGTCAAGTGTATGAAACGCTATATTCCTAATGTGCAAGCAAAGCACAAGTCATGTCGTTTTAATCGTATGTTCACCTCATAGAGATGGTAACCACAAGCCAGGGTTACAGACATAGTTAAAGCTGTACTGCTATGTTATGCAATGCTTATATTTAACAATCTAACTTCACCCAATGTCATTTCACAATTGGGTACCGAAAAACTGACAAGAATGTTTTTTTTTCTTACACCCTACTACACTGTGCAAATAGCCAATGCTTCCTGCATCCATGAATACTGTAAACATTATCTAATTCATATCATACGTGGCACAAAAGTAATAATTTTGGCAATGACAATTAAGTCAATTAATAGTCCAGTCACGTCTAATCCAGTGTAATCCAGTTGTGTGTGTGGGTGTGTGTAAGCATTTATTATAATGAAATAATTTAGATGATGCTTCCTGGTAAATGAGTTGTCACCAGTGCAGGTCGACAGGTTTTTCCAGGCAAGTAATACCCTCTTGATGAGCCAAGTGGAGTCCTACGTCCTCGTGTCACCCCAGTGGGCTGACAGCCTGCTAAACTGTGCCTCAGGTGGGAGAGATCAAATGCCTGGCATCTTGAGAGTCCCAGAGACAGGTCACATGGGGAGACCCAGGGAAGGGGCCTAATGTTCACAAGCCAAGGCCCTCCACCAGCGAGACCAGGTGGAAGCACAGGGCTAAGAAGCCCGTCCCCAGCAAGTCCCCCAGGGCAGTCAGGTACGGGATGGAAAAGTTGTCTGGATCCAGCCCCCTTCTCCACATGAATCTCACAATCACGTCAGACACATAGAGAAGGATCCCCACCTAGAAGTAAGCATTTGTGTGGTAAGCATTACAGTGGTGGAGTGTTTGTGTTTAACACAACTGTAGTAAATACCAGTCATGGCTTGCACCATCCCCTGACACTGTACATGTGGGTTTGTTTACAAACCGGCAAAAATGATCTCCAAAGAACCATGTTGACTGACAACGTAATATTACACGATTTCAAACAAATAGTAGGTTATTGGACAATTGGCATAAACAATGTGTGACTCATCTGGTTGGGTAAGAGCGAAAGGGCCAGGCTGGCTGGTTTTCCATAGACAGAAAGGTAGGGTATGGATAGGAAGGTGCGCCATTCTCCCTATTATAAAGTGGTTTACCATCAAAATGACTTCAAAGCTGTTATAGGTAAACAACATCCATATGATACCTTCAATAAAGCTAACAAGGCAGATCTCTGTGCACGGTTACTTTGTTGCTCAATGAACAAAGTATGTAATCTAAAAGCTTTTGCTCCAACAGTGCCTCAGCACATTCCCAGCCAAGGTGAATCATTAACTCACAGGCCTGTCAAGCTCATTTCTAAGGAGTGGTTTGGATGCATTTCACTCCACAAAGTACTCCACAAAAGTACTCACCTGAAGAAGAGCAGCAAAGAGGTAACAGCAGGTAAAGGCAACCGTGATGGCAGTGTGTCCTCCCTGAAGAAGACTTATTGCTGACAGGAAAACTAAATGACCAGGCACCACCAGCAGAAACAGCACTCTTGCCGATTTGGAGTTCACACCTATCGCAACAATAAACCAGTAAAGTTTAAAACAGTAGAAATGCCTCTCATAATACACAACATAGAATTATGAATAGTGTGAATTGTGGATATCTTCCATTTAAATGAATTGTGCAAGTTGTGCGAGAGGCTTTTATATTACATAAATAACCATCAACCAAGTATCCATAATATTAAACTGCTGAGCTACTTTGACCATGATGTCCTACTGTGAGTTGAAATGTATTTCTTTCTTTACTAACATACTTCATTATGATTGAGTATTACCTGAGGAGAAAAAGGTGACGCAGGGGTTGGGCCAGTGCTGCCTCATCTTGTAGGGCAGCACCCCTGGCACACTCCAGAAGTGGAGATAGGTAGAGATGCGGCTCGCCTGAATGGCAACCAAGTTACCCCCCACACCTGCAAGGAAGGGAGATGATCATGAATGGCAACCAAGTTATCCCCCACTCCTGCAAGGAAGGGAGATGACCATGAACAGAGGTTAGGAAAAAGGACCAGCCATTCATAAACTCTCGATTCAAACCACAAATGATGTGAATGGATGGCATATGTTTTTAGCATACACATTTGGGTGGGTGTTCAGGATTACATATGCACAGCATATATTTTTCCATACTGTCCTGACAGAAAATCTAATTTCCTTCTTATTTATGGATTTTCCAGCTTTCAACAGTATGCCAATTTATGGTTTCAACCGCTACCTTGCTCTCTCAGTCTGAAATATTTAACAATAAATGATTTAATTGCATCACTGCACACTTGCCAAGTCTAAGCTGGCAGTCTGGAATATCTCCTAGAGAGTTGCCAGACAAGTGTGATCACTCGTTGTGGCTGTAGTCTTTTACACACTCCAAGAGAATATTCTGAACCAGAACAAAATGAGGATTATTGCAACAAGGAGAGCCAATGAAGATGATTATACAACAAGCCTGGCTATTATGACAAGAAGATGTCTGAAGGGACAATCGCAACGCACAAACAGTGTCGCCCCAAAGAGAGGAAAGGGAAATGAAAAGCAGACCCGTGGTGGCCAGCGGTCATTCCACTGCAGGCTCTTTTGCTATTCTGCGTGTTCCTTCACCCTGCCAATACTGGGCCATGACTATGCAGTTTATGGGCAAAAACATCTGGGCAGACAGTCTTAAACAGACGCATCTGTGAGGTTTTGTAAGATTTGCCGGCTTATTCCTTTGTAGATAGATAGATAGATACTTTATTGATCCCCAAGGGGATACTCAAGAATTGTAATATTACCTGAGACACCAGAGAGGCTAGAACAGAGGAGAGCAATGACTGTAATCAAAATCCTCGCAGATTGGGCTAATTCTTTAGCTTGGCCGAAGTACCAGAGAACCATTTTCCTCTCAAACCAGCTGCAGAGGCACAGATAACTTGGAAGGAAGGATTGTTGGAAGGATTATTGGTGCTTCACTCCCCTCCCTGAAGGACATTTACACCTCTCACCTCACCCGCAAGGCGACCACAATTGTGAGTGATGCAAGTCACCCCGCTCACAATTTGTTTGATCTACTGCCCTCTGGGAAGAGGTACAGAAGCCTGCGCTCCTGCACCACCAGACTCACCAACAGCTTCATACACCAGGCTGTTAGGATGCTGAACTCTCTGCCCCCCTCCCCCCTCCACCCTCAGCTACATAACATCCTGGACTTTGGACCCACAATGGCTGCCTTGCACTACTCCACTTGTACACTTGCACACTTTGCAACGTGTTGTTGTTGTCCTGTTGTCCTGAAAACACTTCTGAACACACTTCTACTGCTCTTACATAACTTGCACCACTATGTCACTTGCATTCGTAGGTCAAACAGAACTACCTCAGCCATTTATTGGCCTGACTTTTGCACTATTATATTGACTGTCTGCTGTATGCACAATTGCACAATTTCAACCCAAATTTTGCTGCTCTTATTTCTTCATTGTATGTGCCTTCTTATTTACTTTTTATATTGTTTACTTGAATGTTATGTTTGTCTGTGAACCTAATTGGTAAAATATGTCTTGTCTCCACCGTGGGATAGTGGGAAACGTAATTTCGATCTCTTTGTATGTCTTGACATGTGAAGAAATTGACAATAAGGCAGACTTTGACTTTGACTTTGATGACTTAACTATGCCGAAGGATACACACATATTATCACATGTTGAAATTCCAAAGATGGAAATAACAAACTCATAGAGGACAGCTCTAAACAGCTGTGAAGGCTACAAAACACCTTACCATTGATGACAGGAGTAAAAACAGCCATCCCCTCAAACTTAGGGTCACTGACTGTCTTGTCAAGAATAAGACCTCCAAAACTGAAAAAGAAAAGTACATTTGTAGTAGAACTAGTTAAGAGTTTTCCTGCATCACCTGCATGTGTTTCATTTACACACATGATTATACTGACAGATGTGTGAACTGAAAGGTGTGTTGTGTAAGACTGCTGTGTCCCCTGTGACTCCAGTGCCACAAACCTGCTGATGGACATGGCCACGATGACAGGCTGCCAGCCGGACTTGAGGACCTCACGGATCTGTGGGCTCCGCCGAGCGATCACCACCCACACAGGAATCAGGACGAGGAAGAAGACACACACAAGCGGGGCCAGGTACCACACGCCTGCACACAGACAGGCAGAGCACAAGCCAGAGCAGCATCACACAGCGCACTCGGAGGCAAACACTGGCCCATTTAGGACAGACAGGGAAAACGGCATGGAGTTGCTTTTTACACACCTATACTGACCTCTTCTGGTAAATGGATGCCTCAGCAAGACTTTATTTGCGAGCATACATAACATTGTTTTTTCACACAGTGCCAAAGATGAATGATACCATCCACTTCTCAAATAGACACTATTACATAATACTAGCCCTAACCTCAAACCTAGTTCTTACTCTAAAGGTAAGTATAATATAACATGCACCCACATTAGTGTCCATAAAAAGTATCAATGAGCAAATTCTGAAGTATGCAGTTCCAAATTAGCGTGGCTGCTCACACAATGTTAGCAGCACTCTCGGAAAATATGTGTGTGTGGACACCCAGATATACAGTAGTCAATTAGAGCATACCTGTAAGAGCCAAATAGGGACTAGTTCATTTGGAATTATAATTTAGTTTAAAAACAGTTAAAATGGTAAAAATTATTTAATGAAAATGTATAAGAATGTAATGGTTTAAAATGCATAATTTAGTAATGTTTAGGTCTGATAACATTGCAGTATTTTGAGCTTCCAATTACACAGCACTACTGTGCGTCATAGCGTAATTGATTGGACGTAATTAGCTTAGTTTGAAGTCAGAGACGTTGGAAGCAATACAGTTTTTTGACCGTGCTTGCCATGCTTATGTATAACTTGTGTTTTATAAGTAAACATTTCAAAAGAAAACTTTTTGGTTTGCTCGCGTTTCAAATACTGGTTGTAGACTGACTTCAAAAGGTGGTACAGAACAATTAGAACCAACAAGGTGCCACTACAATACCTCTGTGTTCAAACAGAGTGCTGCTGACTCCAGCTAGCAGGGACAAGGTGATGAGGTCTCCTAAGCTGGCCGCTATTGGGGTGGCCACATTGTCTGGGTTGATTCCCACCTTCCTGGAGCCGATGATCACTCCAATCATCACCAGACCTGAGAGCAGACACAGATGGGAAAGATGACAGAGGGCATAACTAACAAAGAGGAGACAGCCATCAGCAGAGAGTTAGTTCCACAACAGTTCGTTCCACGGATGCTGTATTTTTTGAGTATTAGAATAAAACGATGACGAACAGTTTTGATAGCCCAATCCTATTCTCTGACTTTAATAGTCTTGGTATTGTTGTTCAGGGTTGTACCTAAGGACAATGCTGCCACAAAAGCAGTGGTCACACTACTAGCACATAGCACGGCCGCCTGGTCCAGTTCCACTCCACCTCGAGAGAATGCCCCCAGCACCACTGCAGCCAGGGCAGCCAGGAAGCCCACCACTGTGGCCTGAACCTAGAGCAGAGAGGACGAGAGAGGAGGGTGAGGAGAGTGAGGTTAACCACACATCACTTTGACATCTGTGAACTTCTTTAGTGAAGCTGTATGGCTTCAGTATCTCTACTCTACCACCAGATGCTATTCTTGAATTCCTCCTTGGGAATAAAGAAAGAAAGAAACAAAAGAAAGAAAGAAAGAAAGAAAGAAAGAAAGAATGTATGTATGTATGTATGTATGTATCTATCTATCTATCTATCTATCTATCTATCTTATTCTGACATCTTCTTGATGCAGGCATGCGCAAGAATGCTGCTCTATTATCTAATCTTATTTTCACTTTCAACGTACAGAGATAACAGATAATCCAAAGAGGCAATGTCCACTCAGTCGTACCTTTTGAATTATTACTATACAGCTGAATTATAACAGTACATTATTTACTGTAGCTATATCTACATTACATCACTCGAATGTGTCTACTTACTGTATATTATTCATTTATAAACAGTGGGTGAGGACACGAGTCTTGTTGTTTTTTAAATGAAGTACAAAACTATGAGCACCTGTATTAGAGCCAGATTACTGCACACCATTATCCACTGCTGGTTTGGGTCATCCATTTGTCCAGTGTTTGCCTAGTCAATGGGAAGAGATCAGGTCATCTGAGAGCTACATGCAGAATCAATACAAAGTTGAAAATGCATTTGAAAGTGGTAACACAACACACTGAATACTGATGTTCTCTTCGGTCATGCAGCACAAATAGAGCTTGTCTAGCCTTTACATGTTCACATAAATTGTATAAAGCAACGTGGCAGTATGTCCAATATGGTTTAACAGAGACATGTTACCATAAATCCATACCTTCTGATATCAAAATATAAACTATCCATAAGTTGATAATTTTCTGTTCTGAAGAAGGAATATAACATGGTTTGCGATACAATGGTTACAATAAAATAGT
The DNA here is from genome assembly GCF_017589495.1 of Alosa alosa. NCBI lineage: Eukaryota > Metazoa > Chordata > Actinopteri > Clupeiformes > Clupeidae > Alosa > Alosa alosa. The sequence goes on along the minus strand of NC_063192.1, from coordinate 31,782,772 downwards.
TTTTAGTAAAAAGTAACATTTATGTATTCTGGTGGACTTACAGCAGTGGACAGCCTAGACGCTAGGGTCATCTCCAAGTTGCCCTTCAATCCAACCAAAGCTGGAACCAGGATAAATATTTCAGTGATGACTTTAAACACCTCCCAGTGCTAAGAGGAAAAGTAAATAAGAGTGCAGTTAGCTCAGACATCTTGCAATGGAGCATCTACATCACACACTACTTCTAATAAACATGCCAGGAGTATTCCTGTCAAAAGATAGGGCAACATTAGTAAAGATGAAAGGATAGGCTGCGTGGGTGATTGTGGCAAGGTCGTCGTTTTGTAGCCATGCTACAAATGGCACTTATTTAGAGCTGTGACTATCATTGTGATCATGTAATCCACATCAAATCCATTAATTGCTATGAGCAATAAAAACAGCATGGACAAAATCCTTCCTGTGTAGAGTCTCAACTCCAACTCATCTGTCTAAAAGCATTCCAAAAATAGACACGCAAAAAAATGATTAGATAAGGAAGCCTGTCTACAGTGTCATACTGCCAGAGTATTTTTAGGCGCTCTTGAGCGCTGGGCTATCTGTCACGTTACGCCGCTATCCTGGGAGCTGGCCCAGTTCTCCTGCTGCTGGGTGTCGGAGACAACAGCCCTCTCTGCCTCTCCACCCATCAGCCACTCTGTCAGGTCCTCCACCACCAGCTGTCCTCTGGATCACATCTGAGAGCACTGCTTCATGGCGAGGTCCCTTCCAACACCACAGACTTCTATTATGCTACAGAACACTGATCTACAGACATTCCTTTACCACGGAGACACAGAGCTCCAAAACTCTTATTGCACCACAAATGTGCTAAACCCTTTTGTTGTAATTTCCAGATAAAGAGGATATGAAAATGTGGTTCATGGTTTCAGGAATTAAATGACTAACAATCTCAATGACAAAAGACAAACCCAATTCATGAGGAGCTCACTCCTGATATGAAAGTAGATGAGGGCTTCCCAATGCACAGCAGATAGATAATGAAACATGGTAATTCATGAGTTGGAAACCCTATGATCACATGAGAAAAGGAGGTCATAGCCAAATATATTGCTGAAATTAATCAGTCCCTGCATCCTTTCTATCAGTGCCAACTGTGATGTTTATATCACTTCAACCAGGTGTGTTGCCTGCTAGCTCATTGGTTTACCAGTTCACCAGAAAAAAACTCCAACATGCCAACATGTCTAAGCAATTATTTTCTTTGTTTATCCAATGTTAGAAGAGCTAAACCAAAGTGTTAAAAACTATGGTAAGACACAATATGGTAACAGGGTATGATTATGAAATACCAAATGGCATACAGTTTAAAGTAGGATTCTCTTAAAGGACCACTATATTATTATCACAATATGGAATCCAGAACCAAACTTTACTGTAATTTTACAACATGCAATGTGAAAATATTGTAACATATTGACAGTATTTTTACTGCTGGACAAATTGTCTTTGTGAACCTTACATCATTGTACAGCATTTAACTCTTCTGTGAACATTAAGAATGGGTAAAAAAAATATCTTATGTGAGAACCATACTTGCACAATGTCCATGACAATCCCAGCTGCCACCATGCCCAATCCAGCCACCAGGAAGGGCACGCCACCTGGAGAGCAATGAGGCAGGAGCTCTCGGGCAGGACTCCATGGGCAGACCGCGTCAGCTTACAGGTGAAGCCCCTCAGCTTCTGGCCCTGATAGCACAGCTCAAGTTCCAGCTGTGTGACCACCATGGCCAGTTACCCCATCCCCAACAGCAGTGGGGCACAATAGAGTGGGTGGAGAGGACCACTGCTGATCCTGTGACTAGCCAGCGTCTCCAAACTACTTTTTATGGTTCACGCCAAGTATTCATGGAAATGTGATTGTGTCCCAATGAAATGTCCTAAAAAAAAACGTGGACGTTTCAAAAATGATGGGTTCTTATATTCAATCTGAGAAGACATCAAATCAGTGCCAAAATATCTCTACTTGACTGACAGAACAGTCAAATCCTTCAGTCACTTCTGACAGTACAAATATCCTTAAAGCTCCACAGATGAACCCCCCCCGCAGCAGGTGTGCAACTCAATCTTCTCCGTATTGTATCTCTTTTATGAAGGTAACTGTGTTTCTCTTCTAAATAAGCCCATTGGTTTCTTGTCAGTCCAGGCTAACTGGTGAGAAGAGGGGAGCACCTTCCAGTGCAGGTGCCCCTGATGCCCTTGGAGAGAAAGCTGCCCTGCTCCAGGCTGTCCTCCAGGAGGGCTGAAAATGAGAAGTGGTCTCCACGTGGGGAGGGCTGATCAGTCCGGAAGAGAGCAGGAGCCCAGTGTCTTCGTCACTGTCGTCGTGACTCAGTGTTTCCATGCACAGCCTCGTGCTCTGGGACAGATAACCTCACTCGAGCTCTTTTGTGCTTACAAGCACACACACAAACACCGCATCATGATTAGCTTGATCTCTCACTCGCACTGTTTTCTCTCTCACTGTTAAGGTCTCACCCACTTTCTCTAGCGTAAAATGACCACTCAGACATGTTGCTTTGGTCTCACTGGGTTAACAGGTGTAAAACCTGACAGAAACACATGTCAGAGGTCTGCGCTTTTTTCTGGTGGTCTGTTATAGCCCCTCCCTTGTCCAGTGAATGGCAAAATGGCAAGCCCTCTACTGCCGGCTTCTCCCTCTCACTGCTTCCCCTCCGTCCTGACTCATTCTCTGAACCTCATTCACACACCGCCCCCCTCCCCACCACCACCACCACCCAGCTCTCTGAGGTCCTGCTGCAGACTTCAGACTTCATGCCAGTGTTTCCCCTGAAACCGTCATGGACAGAGAGAAGGAAGGAGAGAGAGAGAGAGAGAGAGAGAGAGAGAGAGAAAGAGAGAGCAAGAAAGACTGAAAGAAAGAGAGAAATGAAAGAGAAGAGAGAGGAGGCAGACAGTACCCACACAGCAGGCTTTAAAGCTGCGTACGCTGGCTGTGAGGAAGCAGGAACAGAGGCAGGGGACACCCCCACCGGAGCGATGATTCAGCTAAAGTGCACCTCAAGGATGAGCAGGGAAATACAGAGCAGGATTGCTCTGCCCCAATCTTCCCTACAGCTACACGGCACACTGCACATAGTTCCTCTTGGACCAGTACACATATAATTCCAGGTCCCCCAAAAAATCATCAGAATTATGATGAGAATGAAAGATTAATCTTAAGAGGCTTTATACACTGATTAATGAAAAATTTTCTGATTGGAACTTTAATATGATTACTGGGCAAGGCTTACAAAACATGTAATAACATTTCTGTGGTAGTATTTACTGCATTAACATTTTCATCATGATACTAAAAAGATGTGAAATTGACTACTTGTACTCATCTCATTATGAGAGCAGCTGAGGTGAGCAAATCACTCGCTGCACATCATCAGTACAGGTGGGATTGATTTGAGAACCAGGACAGCATCTTCTAACAGTGGAGCAGCATCATTTAGTTCTTTACCACTAAGAAGACTAATAGAGGTATATTAAATAAATGAATAAGTGTAATAGGACTAGCTGCCAACAAGCCCCTGTTCATGATGCCTTTACTCAACAGTCAAATCAGACTGCACAAATGGTGTGAAGAACTAAAAAACATGTAAAGCAGGGTAATTTCATTGCTCTAATTACAAATGGGGTGGAGAACTAAAAAACATGTAAAGCAGGGTCATTTCATTGCTCTAATTACAATTAGTGTGAAGAACTAAAAAACATGTAAAGCAGGGTAATTTCATTGCTCTAATTACAAATGGTGTGAAGAACTAAAAACATGTAAAGCAGGGTCATTTCATTGCTCTACAAATGGGGTGAAGAACTAAAAAACATGTAAAGCAGGGTAATTTCATTGCTCTAATTAATTTTCACCACTGCTGGGGATGGATATTACTATTATATGATATCAAAAGCCATGATGATAATGACTGACAATAAGCTCAATCATACTACCTATCACTTTGGAGGATTCATACAGTTGCTGTTTATAATGCATTTGACTGATCGTTTAACAAATTCGTAGTAGATCGTAACATCTCTGGAAGATCATAACATCTCTGGAATCCTGTAGTATTTTGCTCAATCAATACATTCAGCGTAAAGCTGAATAGTCACACAATGTTTGTGAAATATAAAGCCTAAATTAAGCATACTGACTTTCTAAACATTTGCTTGTCTCTGCCATAGAGTTTATCTGTCAGTCCACCCCTACCCATTCTGGTTTTGGGTTGACAGTGACACTGATGTGCTGTTGCGCTGAGAGCTTGCACAACCCTTTGGGCACCATGAGTAAGACCATATGTTGATCATTATCACCAGACAACCACCATCAGAGGTTCTAAGTGGAGATTCTGGACTACATGTCCACACTGAGTGCCAGAATTAACAGGAATATTATGTTAAGAGGTTTCAGGGAAGGCGTTAGTGGCTGGCCTAGGAAAGCCCATTATACAGAGAGAAGGAACAGCCACATTCATCAACTAATGATCAACATCACCAGACAACCACCATCAGAGGTTTTAAGTGTGTTGCATTTCTTGTTACAACAAAGTCTGAAACAACAAATGACACTTTTCGACCAAAGAGAGGGCACAGGTTGTACAGTACAATGAAGGCAATGGCTGGGACTGTGTGTGCATTATCATTCACATGTGAGCTCAACAATGTGAGCTCATCACCACTGCCCATTCCAAACAAGTGCCCCTGGTTTTCATAGAATGTAGTCGTTCATAACCGTATTGGTACTTATTGAATGCCAATGCTTAAATCATTACCAAAGAAAAGGAAATAAATCATTACTCACCTGTACAGAGTCAAGCACCATGCCAGCCATCACCATCCCCATCCCTGCAAGCAGGTAGGGGAAGAGCACCTGTAGACAGATGGATATGGATGACTCCTCCTCAGCTTTGGCCTGTGCTGGCTTGACCTTCTCTTCCACAGGCTTTTTGGGTGGTGGTATTGGAGGAGGCAGCAGCTGGGTATCATCTTGGGCATCAAAACCTGCCAACTTCTCATTGGTGGCACTACCCTGACCTTTGCCCCTTCCCTTTTTAGCCTTTTTGGACCGCCCTTTCCTCTGACGGACTTCATCTCCAGGCATGATGGCGTCTCAGTTCCTCTGCCACTATAGAAAAAGTACAGCATAGATTATCATCAAATAATCAATTACGTTAACATGTCTACCACAACAAAATAGGAAGGCTGAGACTTAGGATATATTCCACTAATGCCCACTGTAGTCTTATACCCACAGCTATGTGAATAGTGATACTGACTGACTATATCCTGAGTAGCCTTTAAGCAAATTTCAGTTTGAACTAAGCCTGGCACACATCATAGGTTTCCACCTGAATTCAGTAGAAATTAGGATAGCCTATAGTATGCTTAATACTGGGCTGCAGTGTATAGGCTAATAATGGTGGTGGACCAGGATCGAGCCTCATTATCAGCAGAAGGGCAAGTGATTTAGGAAGACAGGAAATCCTATCAGTGATTGTTTTGGCACAAGTTTTTTGCTTCGTTGGCAATGATGTGGACTTCTAATCAATTACAACATTTTCACTCTGATTGCCAGAATAACGAGAATGATGTAGCGGTCTCAGGTAAAGTTCAGAAAAGAGGAATTAATAAATACATAAACAGGACGTAACATATTCATCAACCGATGGCGTACGTTACAGTAGACTACAGTGTACGACAATCTCGTGTGGACAAGGTACGACAAAACGATAAGTTGAGCCAACCTTTACATTTTGGTTCATTAAATAGGTACCCAGTTTCCAAAAAGTGTCATTACTGGAGGCCCAGATCGATGAAATTGGGTGAAGCGATTCAAACCCTTGAAAGTTCAAGTAGTAGTCTAACGTTATTCCAAATAGGCTACACCAGCCAGATAGACTGTTAAAGGATGACGAGTTAAAAAATGTATCCAAGTGCGTTCTTAAGCAATATTCGAGATTTTTGTCTATGAAGATCATGTTGACCAAAAGATAACAGAGCATAAATCTCTATGGTCTCTAACGTGTAACCTACACTGTCACGACGTTGAGCAAGACGCCATGTTCATAATTCCAACCGATGACGTTACACGTGAAAAGGTTTCCCATTTCAACTTAAAAGTTGGAGCCGTGAGAAAAAAATCGAGAGTCCCACTCGTTTGGTCACTGTATCTCAACAGAATGCTGAATTCTAATGGATGTTTAATCGCCGGATTAAAGCGCGAATTTGGAGAAAGATAAAGCGTCAGGCTGTCAAATATGTATAAGAGTTTGCAGATTGTATTCCAACAGATTTTGAAGTAGTAGTCTATCCTATAAAATGTATGGAGGATAGACTATAGGCCTAGAATAGGTTGTTGGACATTGCTACACATGCACATGACGAATTACTAATACGCTCTATGCCAAAATGCCTTAACCTAGCCTATACTTACCCTAAATGTTGTTTCAGTTATGAATGAGGTCGTCACATGGAGGAAACTTTTGAAACTAGCCTAAAAATAGTCTAAATGCTGTATGAAGTAGATGGACTCCTCCCCGACAGTGTGTAGGGCAGAAAGTGTCATCTTAAATTTCACCTCAGTTGGCAGATTGGCACGAGCGTATTTGACGGCATCTGCCAGCAGCAACAAACACGCACCAGCTCACTGGTCTCTCAAAGGCAAGAGGCCTATGCATTTTTTGAAACTGCAGTGCTTCCACACCAACTGATTGTCATTCCCACTATACAGTGATGGCCAAAAGTGTTGGCACCCATGCTAAAGTTGACTGAAAAGAGGAATATAAAATCATCTTTTGGAAATTGATCTTAATGCCTTAAGTGAAAAATGAGGAAATATCTAACCTTTAAGGACACCAATTTTCTTAGTGAATGAATAATGTATCATAAATAAATAAATATTCTTCCTTAAAATACAGGGGTCATAAAATAGCCCCACATCATCACATACCCTTCACCATACCTAGAGATTGGCATGGGTGTTATTTCAGTTAGCCTATTAGCTGGTTTGATGCTCATGCCAATCTCTAGGTATGGTGAAGGGTATGTGATGATGTGGGGATATTTTAATTCCAAAGGCCAAGGTAACTTTATCAGGATGCACAGTATTCTGGATCCATGAAATAACTGGCCTTTAAAAATAAAAATCTGCCTGTCTCTATGGGAATTTAACATAGGGGTGTCAATACTTATGACCCCTGTATTTTAAGGAAGAACATTTATTTATTTATGATACATTATTCATTCACTAAGAAAATTGGTGTCCTTAAAGGTTAGATATTTTCTAATTTTTCAGTTAAGGCATTAAGATCAATTTCCAAAAGATGATTTTATATACCTCTTTTCAGTCAACTTTAGCATGGGTGCCAACACTTTTGGCCATCACTGTAAGTGTAGTGAAGCCTATTTTGTTAATCTGGTCATAGAGCTCCTTACCATGCATAAGGAACTACAGGCTCAGTCCCTGCCCTATCACTGCAAGCGCCTCATGCTTGATCATCCTTAAGCACATTATGTGGATATTTGATTTAGTTTTTTTTAGTATATTTAGTATTTTTTTTTATCTTCTATTGTCTCTATTTAGCAGTGGAGTATTTTATATTTATATACTTATATTACTTTTTCTGCTGTAAGTGCATGTTGTGATCTATCTATCTATCTATCTGGTCATCTCACAAGCTTTATATTTCACCCCAATGTGAGCCAAAGTAACTTACTTAACTTAATGTAGTAGGCTAGCCTTTGCACTTAGGCCTACATTTTTAGACTGCAGTAGCATGATGGTAAATGGCATAATGTTGCATATTAAACAGATGTCCAACCCATGTTGATGTAGGCATTACATTAGGATGTCTTCTGAAAGTTGCCTGTCGATGCAGAGCACATTATTCTTTTTACCACAAGGTGGAACCCTCGTATTGCGTCAAAGCCTACAACATAACGAGCCTTGGAAACCGAGGACTTGGCTTATTCTGCAAGTTTGAGCTCGTTTTTCCACGCTCTCAGCTCGGATGGTCTTGCACATCACTTGACCTTCACTCAGAAGAATACATGGATATGACGTAAACGGCATTACTTAACAACTTATGAATTTAAATCGGAACATTGAAGGTTAAGAACATTTGTTTGGCAAACTCAGTAGTGCTGTAGGCAAGACATTAGGCCTACTTGCAAACTTGAAAATGAATGAAGAGTATGATGTAGCTGTACCCGCCCACCAAGAGGCCCAATTCCTGGTTAGAAATAAAGAAAGAAAGAAAGAAAATTGTCCTTAAGAGTGACTTTAACTCTATACTACCTTCTGTGTTGGACTAGGGCACACATGGAGAAATGTAGGACTTGTTGAGGAGATGCATTAATCCATACAAAACTTTCTCCCTTTCTTCCTATGTAAGCACTGACATTAGCAGTGTGGAATTCCTGGTTGCTGGGGTGAAAATGCACATAGGCTATAAATAAAAGTCCTCTTGCTTTGACTAACTGCTAACACCTGTTGTGGGCCTATCAACAGCTTTTCCAACCTCCAGTTACTTTCACTTTTACCAGTGTTTCCATACTCCCTCAAATGTCCTCAACCACTGCCAGCCCCACTGGCTCTTACAATACTCTCTCAGTGATATCATGAATCACAACAGTGAAACTATAAATATTGTATTGGTATTGACTGATATGTAGGCCCGTTCTGGAAACGGCACAGTGTTTTCCAACATCTGATGATCCAAATGTATAAACTGTCAGTTGTTTCTGTTATGTTAATGAGATACCACTCATTTTGTACTGTCATGAATGTTTGTTATAATGTTTTTTTTTTTTTTACAGTGTAATGGCTGCAATGAGAATGTAGTTTTTTACTCAATGAATGGCATCTGTCTGGACTGGAGTAGGATTGGTCCCGCTTGGTCAACTAACCTATTTAAGACTGTGGTTTATTGTGTTTTGTAATATAACCTCTTGAATTCTTGAATTTCCCCTGGGGATCAATAAAGTATCTATCTATCTATCTATAACCTGAGGAAGGTGGAAGGATCGAAACATTGTTTATTAAATTATTTGTTTTCAAGAGAAACAGTGCACAGGAGTCTGTAAGTTGTGTACATCCATCCATCCATCCAACATCCATTAATTAACTCATTCAAATAAAGGTCACAGCTCAAAGTAAATGTAGAGCTGTGACCTTTATTTGAATGTGATGAGCTAATACATGATTTGTTAATGCATGTTCTGATAACTCATGTGAACTTTGCATAATTTGTGAATGCTAAGGAAAAGGGTTTTGCAAAGTACAGCTAAAACTGTTATATTATGTGAAAGGGTGATTTTTCCAGCCTTCTTAAACTACAGTTTGCAAGTGAGATAGAACAGCTGTTATTGTACTATGACTCCCACCCTTTCTGTGAGAGTGATATTACATAACTTTACAGTGGTTGATTGATGACCGCCGCAGTTTACTGTCTGTCTGTGCCAAGTCTCTCCCTACACAGCAGAAATACTCAGTTTTAGTCCTCTTCCAGACAAAAAGAGGAAACCTAATATCACAATATCTATTTTAGTACCCGGTGGAAAGGGGTGAATATGAACTCATTTTGGGAAAAATAACCAACTAAAATTACCATGTTGCAGTGGTTTGTTTCCGCGTAGCTGTGAATTTCTGATTGACAAACTGTGTGGCGAGGCATGTAATACATAGAGTTGAAAGGAATCTAACCAGCTGATATTTTAGTCCAACTGAATGTTCATACATAGTTCCCTAGGTCACAGTGACCTTTGACCTCTAAAATCAAATCAGTTCATCTTAGAGTTCAAGTAAACAGTCATAGTAAACCCTCAAGGCATTTTAAGATATAGCATTCACAAGAATGGGACTTTCATGGTCACAGTGATCATGAACTTTGACCACTGACCTCAGAAATGTAACCTGTTGATCGTTTAGTCCAAGGAAACATTTATACCATTCCATTAGAGGATACAATGTGTTCCCTGCAGATAGGAAGAGCTAGGGAGGAGGTGTGGTTCTTTATGTGAAATCTAAGTATCATGCCACTCTGTTGATAGCCATGAATGTCACAAAATGTTTTGAAATGTTGACTATTGATCTTAAATTGGGAAATTCCAGTCTAATTGTTCCTTGTTGTTATAGGCCTCCGTCAGCTCTTAAAGAAGCTTTATCGTCACTCTCAACTGTGCTCACAGATATTGTAAATCAGAAAGAAATTATTCTGCTTGGTGATTTAAATTATTCTTAAAGGCTTACTGTGATTCTGTAAATTTAACACGTCATAAATGCTCCAACCAGCCCAAACACAAAAATCCGAATAAGTCCACTTTAATTTATATAATCCTATAAACAAACCTGACAAATGGCACACAGATTGGTATTTTCTCTAATGATGTGAGTGAATACTGTGGTGTTGGGATGATTCGAAACCTTTGACCAACAAGCATTTATTCATGATCTTTATCATTACAACTGGAATAAAGTATTATTAATTCCTGATGTTTATTTGGCATGAACTTACTTTAAGGATCTATTCATGGGAGTTTTAAATAAACATGCACCTCTAAGGCTTTTTGAGGTTAGAGGAAGTGATAACCCCTGATGCATTATCCTCTCTGATACATGAGAGGGGATCTAGCCTGGGCAAAGGCAAGGAAATCTGGCTTAGAAAGTGATTGGTCTATTTCCCGATGCTTAAGAAACAAATGTACTGTACATGTAAAGCTAAATCACAATTTTACTTAGATGAGACAAGCAAAATTTGCATAATTCAGCTAAATTTTGGAAAACTGTTAAGTGTTTGAAATCTAATTCCTCATTTTCTGTTCTACCTAAGCAAATTAGTGTTGATACTGTATGAATCACAGACAGAAAAGAGATAGTGGACTCTTAATCAGCACCGTACTTCTGCCGGGCTCCTTTTCAAGTCAATGCCAAATCAACCAGTAGACATGCATCCCTCCGACGTTATTGGACAATCATCACCTTCTTTCTAAACTCAAAGGTGAAGATATTTGAGTCACTAGTCACTAGCAATAAATTAAAAGTGTTTTTAACTTAGAACTGTATTCTTACCCCCCTTTGCAGTCAGGTTTCAGGAAGAGGCATAGCACCATCACAGCAGCCAAGTAATTCATGACATTGTCAGAGTTATTTTAAAAACTCATGTGCAGCATTGTTTATTGACCTCGCCAAGGCTTTTGATGGATTTCAATATTTTATTACAGTGATCTGTGTAAATTTGGGGTGTCCACTAATGCTATTGGGTGGTTCAAGCACTATCTCACAAATAGATTTCAATGTTACATCAAGGAAGGCTGAAATTAAGATTGGAGTTCCACAAGGCTCCATTCTAGGGCCACTGCTATTTACCATTTAGATAAATTCTATTTGCAACTAGAGGCATTCACAGCTTTACAAGAACATTTATTGAAGTTAAAAAAAGATATGCTGTTCAGTCATTCTCATTCCAATGTAAAATTGTTGCCTCAAATTCACAGGGAAAAGAAATAGAAAGTTTCATAGTAATACTTGGATTTTTTCTGGATGAAAATCTGTTTTAGTCCTCACATAACTATCAGAACGTCACCTATCACCGCCTGTCCCCTATTTTGTGTTTGTGTCACGGATTCCTAAAGAAACACAAGCATCTGCACCATATCTAAATTAGCTATGTACCAAAAATGACATTTTACCATGACTCGAAGAGCTGTAAACAGTGTTGTAAGGCTGCGTGTACAAATCTGCTTGGAGCTCTAGTGGAATTTTGATTTGCAACGAGAATTCTCGGTCTAACTGTTGATGTGCCGTGTGAAAGGGTGGAAATAGGCACCCACCAGTCCAGCACTAAACTCAGAGCGTGGTAAACAAAATCGGATATTTCAGGCATGAAGCATTTGCCTCAAGGCATTCGTGTGATATAGCTTTCACAAAAATGGGACGTTCACCTTGAACTTTGACTTTTGACCTCCAAAATCTAACCGGTTGATCTATTAGTCCAATCGAAGATGAATACCAAATTTGAAGTACATGACTTTTGGCATTTGTGAGATCAGAGAGGACAGAGAGATTGACGCATGTACGTACATACATACTTACGTATGGACAATCCAAAAAACGACCATTGTACTGTTTCTGATGGCAGGGCCAATTGTGGCACTAAATTGTACATGCACATTTTGAGAGACAAATTTAAAATGTCTTGAAAGAGCATAATGGTCTCATTGCACGATCACCTTTACACACTCATTTAGAAAATTAAGATAAGATAGTGGAGAGGGTATTTGCCCATCACAACGAACGCTGCTGATCCAGAGGCAATGTGCACAGCAGGCTTGTGCAAAATTCCAGAATTGAATTGGAAACTGGCATTTAAATTCCAATTCAATTCTTGAATTTCACTTGAGGTATCAAGCAGGAAGCAGAATTGCAATTCGAATTGTGCACAACACTGGTGCGCAGGCACAGAGTGGCACACCCACATGAGGACTGCATAGACTAGTAGACACACAGATACCTGATGTAAAAAGTGGATTGCTCCATTATTAATGAAGCCATTCTTTGTTTCCCTTGTCTTTCATTTCTCTGAATGTAATGGTCCAAAGAAAGAGACTCTGATTTAGGTCTTTGTGACATTTGAGATATGGGAACAATATCAGGCATTTTAAAGCTCATATTTAAATGTGCATGTTTGGCTTCATATGCTTACGGCTCTGAGGTATAAAAAATACTGAACACGCAATGGCCACTGAAATCTGATGGATCGGTTCCTGTTCTTGAGGCATTTCAAATCAGGAAAATGAAAAACATTAGCCATGTTCCTTTGTACATCAGCAGCAGACCTGCTTACTGTAAGGCTCAGTGATGTGTCTGAGAAGCTCTCTGATTGTGTGCATAATTGTGCATGATGGAGAGGATTAAGAAGACAAGTTAAACAAATGAACTGCACATGGAATACGGAGTGACATGGATGTTTTACAGGCACTTTGCAACCTCAAACTGAAAACGAACAACATTATCATGCCTGGAACAAGCAGACCTTTGGGAAGTACGTGTGCTCCAGAGACCTGGGAGATTAAGGAGATAGATAGCTGGAGCAGCCAAGGTTCTTGTTTGTTTATATGTGCCTATGAATCCACTACTGATAATGTGCAACATTTAGCCTACATAGTGTCCCCTTAGGCATATTTGTGTACACACCCAAACACATTTGTCAGGGGCGTGAGCACACACAGGCAAGCCTGCAAAACACATAGACATACAAAATGTATCATGAATAATACATGCACTGGGCATGTTACACGAACTTCCACAGAACTGAACATCGAAACAGTGTACAGTGCACACTTGTGTACAGTTTATTGCTAACTGCATGGCAAAGAAGGCAAACTTAAGTGAAGTACTAAACAGTAAACAGTAGGAAAAGTATATTTTTTGGTTACTGAAATTTTATTCAGAATTGCGTTGTTGAAGGATATCTCTTGCAGTGTGCAGTGCTGTGATTCCCTTATTCTGTTGGATAGAACCTAGTCCGATATTCACCTCAATGCATGGTTTTCATACAACTAACAAATACAACTGTATTTTCATGCTTGTCCTTTAGTTTTTCTTTTCTTGTGTTATTAAGACACAGTAATCACTGATGTTTTGAAGGATGTATGTTTAAGGTTCCAACAAGGCACTAGTCCATGTTTTTTTTGCTACCCCGCGAGTCTTTTCATCCCAGAGTTAGCGTGTGTATTTGTAAGAAAGCCATTATTACTTCCAGAACCATTTTATTGCTTTGTTCCCTGGAAAATCTGTTTGTTTGACAAAAAAACATGATGTACACACTAAACTGGATTTCATTCACAACGGCAAATGAAAAGTATACTTGCTTGACTTGATCTGCTGGGATGAGCAGAGAGCAGCGCAGAGCTGTTTCTCATTTTCAGGCGATGCCGAAGCTTGCTAGCCAAAACCCTTAGGCTATAATATCCCATCTAGCTGTTACAACAGGGTCACAGATTACAAGCAAGATTAGAGAGAGAGAGAGATTAAACCAAACAATGCAATACAAGTCTCCTTTTTTCCCACACTAATTGACACAAGGATTTGGGCCAAAACTGAATGACTGGATCAGATGTTAGAGCCTTGTTCTGCTGATAAATAATTCAGACACACCAACTAAATTACTCACACAGACCAATTTAAATCAAACTAAAAGTGCTTTAATTTCAAGCACTGAGAATGGAGGGGCCTATTGGGTTTCCATTACTGCCTTCATCATTGCCATCAAACTGATGAGCAACATCTATGTTTAGCCCTTCAGGACTTGAGTATTATGTGTTGCCTTGTGAGAGGAAGAAGATAAATAAATAAAATTTGAAAGAAATATTAGTGTTGAAAGTGACTGCTTCTACATGTTGCTCCATCATACACATTTCCCCTCACTCTCATACCAGAGGACAGATAGTTGTTGATAATATATAAATGTTTACTATAGCAATTATTATATAAGCTTCATGCTAATTTTGTGAGAAACCAAACCAATCCAAGAGGAAAGTAATGTTACTGAGCAAATGGGTTGCTGTCAGGTGAGACACACTGGAGAATGACACAAAATACTGTATCAAATAAACACGCTCTCCAACAGGCCCCATAGAGTCATGGCTAGCTTCAGATGACTATTTGTCCCTCTGGATTGTTCCTGTTTTTGATTTTCTCAACTCACTGTGGCATTTAGGCAGGCTGTGGTGTCAGTTACTGCCACGGAGAGCATAGACTGTATTTCTCTGACGTCCACCAAACAGAAGAGAAGACAGGAGGGAGCACTCAGAGCTCAGAGAGGAAACGTAAACCACGACGTGGAAGCTGATGACAGGCTTTGCAGCACACATTTCTGGCTCTCTCTGCTGCTTATTACATAAGCCACTCTGGGAGCCATTGTTCTTTGTGTTGTCTGTGTTAGTCTGGACCATGCAGACCAGCTGCCTGTACGTTTACTGGCAGCTTTCACTGAGAATCTGTACACAAAACTGTTTCATGTTCCTCGGTCCTGATTAACGATTATTATCTTGCTCTTTGGAGAGCTTGGGATTAGCTGTAATTATGTCCCCATGAGCGTGCTCTCACTCTTGTCTTCCAATTGTGTGATTCTGAAGAGTTTCTGCATGCAAATATCTGACCAGATGAAAATAAATATTTATGCATGTGCATCACTTAAAATTGCTATACTGTTTGGCTCTATGGATACCTTGGAAATGAAGCCAGAATCCATAGGATCCAACTAACTGCTGAGCAATCTTGCCTATTTAAATCAGTCAGTAATAGCCTTCCACTCTGTGGTGGACAGCAAAATTGCACTCTGGTAAAGCTTAAGTCCAAAGGGAACTGGTGTGGGTTCTCTTTCACACATCTGCGCTCTATCAGGGCCCTGTGTTTCACATGTGGTAGCATTTCAATCCTTGCAGCCTCACGGGCCCTCTTTATGTTCACAGGGGCCAGCCATTCAGCAGGGTCTCACAACTGGAAGCCATGCCAGTGTCCATCT
The DNA here is from genome assembly GCF_017589495.1 of Alosa alosa. NCBI lineage: Eukaryota > Metazoa > Chordata > Actinopteri > Clupeiformes > Clupeidae > Alosa > Alosa alosa. The sequence goes on along the minus strand of NC_063192.1, from coordinate 31,767,204 downwards.
GTAGCATAGCCAACACCCAGGACCGGTGAGACTGATTAACTGATACTGATGTCATAGAGCAGCATTTACTGTAGTCAGCCTTAAGCGGAGTGACGAAAGCAAAATATGGACGTTAGCTGAAAGAGCCCCTGTTTTCACTTGGTGATTTAAATCTATGATTTGGTTATTTTGCTTATAAAATGCTTTCCAGACCAAACACAGTCTTCCAGAACTAAATTCAACAGTGGAATACTGCCCTTGATAGCAGCACACAAAAACAAATTAAACAGAAATGAATTGAAATAAATTCTAATGAATGATTTCTCATCCACATCTATAAAACAAATACATTGGGCAAGTCATCTACTATCTTACTGTTAATTAAGGAGTGCTGTTAGTCAGTCTTAAGGAGACATACAGTACGTATGAAGTAACGACATCAGAGAACCATGAGTAATAAGAATGAGAGTTCTTTTCAGAGGCGATTACTTGATCACATCAATAACTTGACATAAGCAGAGGGTTAGTGAACTATTGCATTGGTAAAGAGGCCACATCTAGGAAAGACATAAGTAAAGCATCATGTGTAATTCATTGGTGTTATTTGTTCATACATGGACGGGTTTCATGTTTTCATGGATGGTTTTCCTGTTTGAGTCTCATGATTGCAGGTCTCTGTCCAGTCGGTTGCATGGTTGTAGCAGTAAGCACATGGTTGTACTTTCAAGTCTCACTCTGTCATGGTACAGTGTTTATCTGGCAAAAGAACTTCATTGCAAACCACTGTTACATAACACTTGGCACTGATCAAGTCACATCTCATTCACCTGTTTGTGTGATAACAGAACAAAGCTCTTTGTATCCAGATGGAAAAAAACTGCTGAGAAATTGCAGCAGTAACTATAGTGGGAATGAATGAGTTTCAGCCGATCTAGTACTGTAGGTGTGGAATACTTGATTACTTAAGATACTGTATATAACATTGTTTGGAAGACATCAAAGATTCATAACTCTAATAATAAAACATTTTAAGAAATGAAACTGGATAATTTAGTCTATGAACTTTCAATATATTTGAATTCTCATAGAACGCATAATTGACATTAAAGAAATACATGAACATTACATGGGTTTCTTGAGTTCCTCTACTCAAATCTTAATCCAATCAAACCCAATTGCACCATATGACATACTACAGGCCTCATGTGATAAAATGGGGTGGAAAAGCAGTTACAAATATGATTTGACCAGGGTAAATCCTGAGATTTAGTGTTGTAGTACATGAGCTTGGTCCTGGTGTCGAGTTCTGACTAAAGTGTAGGAAAAAGTCTACCTCTGGTATAAGATAATTAACTCCAAAAGGCAATACTATTGTGTCTACCTCTACAGCAATATGAAAGAAAGACATGATGTTACAAGAAAAAGGGAATACTTCCACCACATACTCATCTTGAAACCTAACATGTCACCCCAGTGGTATCTCCCACTGACTGAGTGATATGACATAAATATGATCATTTCTGTAGAAACTATACTGAAGTGCACACTGAAATAGAAGTGATACATGAATGATGAATGTCTTTGGTTTCATTTGGTCACTTGTATGCTTCTCTGCTGGATGGCTCACTAATGTGTGAGTTACCTCTTTGTGTTACTGCAGGTATGTAGTTTACTTAAACCAAATATACTAATGAGGGCTCTTGTGCTGGAACATAGTAAACAGATCTATCATTACTGGTTCCATCTGTTTCTGTAAACGTAATAAATTCAATTTAAACCACATCTACTTGAATGTCTAATAAACATAGTGTGGTACCAGCCAATAGGGAACAAGTAAAAATGGTTCTCTAATGTGCTACAGTTAATTTCAGTAGTTGTAAAGAGTCTTGTGCCAAAGGCTATGAAAAGAGCGCAGTTCATTAGAGATGCTGAGTACATTATAGAGACGGGCCAAATGGTGGGGTGGGTTGGCAGGCAATGGCTGGTTGAACTAGGACAGCAGTGTGTGTTGCTCCACAGGCAAGCTGGCCTACTCACAGCTACGGATACCACTGCGCATGTCAGTGAAGGGCTCACTGTGTAGTGGCAGCAAATTGGCACAAGCTTAAGTGAATTGCTTTAAAACTGTAATGTAATGTAATGTAATGTAATGAAAGGAACAGGGGAAGGAAGAAGTCAAGATTTCAGCACTCTTAGTTTTGGTCCTGTGCACGTTGTCTTATTTCCTTACTCCTCACAGTACCAGACAACATATTCAAATTTCATCTCAGGTGCTCAATGATCAGGGACAACAAAGGCTATTTAATACCGGTGCAAACTAAAAGCACAAACTAAAAGCACAAACTAAAAGCGCAAACTAAAAGCACAAACTAAAAGCGCAAACTAAAAGCACAAACTAAAAGCACAAACTAGCACAAACTAAAAGCACAAACTAAAAGCACAAACTAAAAGCGCAAAAAAAAGCACAAACTAAAAGTGACCCAAGAGGTGGTTTAGGATTTCAAATATTAACATAATAACATAATAACATTGACCACTTTACAAGGTCCCGCAGACACCAGACAAAACATGTCATTGAAGCCTATAATTGTAAAACAGAGCACAGGAGAGCACATGATTGCAAGAAAGAGAGGAATGTATGTATTTACTAGACATACAAACAGTAATTGTGTCCCTTGTATAAATTACGTTGGTTTGCTGATTGAGTTTGTTTATGGAACTGGTCATTTAACGATAAAGAAAAGCCGTTATGGGTGAGCCTATGGAATGCAAAAGAAAGCAATGGAAGCAATTAAAAGGAACAATGAAAAGACAGTGTCTGGTGGTACCCAAATTCTGTTTAATCTGACCAAGATCCCTAAGGTACATATAAATGTACTGTATATAAGTGTATCCAAAGTCAGATCACTTCTGCCACAAATAGGATTTCTGGGGATGTTTGCTTTCCTTCTGCTTTCCTGCACTATGCCAACCGTCCTTCATCCCTCTGCATAAACCCCCATCCAAAGACTATCATTCCATTCCAGCCACAAGCCAGGCTCTTCACCCATCCCATTGGAGCCAGAGGTCTAAGGGGGCCTGATTTTTGTGAGGTTTGACCGCAAATAATATGTTGAGAAGGAAAGCGAAAACCTCTGTGTTTGCGTTCCTCTGGTTTACTTTCACCCCCAGAGATTCCTTACAGGCCTTTCTGGCCGACTGTTTTTGGCCCTTTTTCTATCATCTCTACTTTCTCTCTACTCAGGCCCATAATGTTGCCCATTATTTTTCGACATCCCTGCAATAACTATTAACTTCTCCATTACTAAGGAGGATGAATAGTGAAGGTATTATGATAAAATGAAAGCAAGCCCAGTAGATAGTCTGGGCTCTGCCAAAATACAAAAACTGGCATGCTGGCTAAGCTATTATCAGATGAGAAGGAGCTTAGAGACACTACATTTCACATAAGGCATTATAATACTTGACAATGTAGTAGCATTTTGAAGTCTTGGTGTGTTGCTTTGTGAGGACATTTGGACCTTGTAAGGGTATTACACTTCAGTATATTGTGTGTGTGTGTGTGTGGACAGTCCATTTGGAAAAAGCTGTATTCCATTACAATGGATACAATAGTGTTTGCATCTTAAGATCATCGTGCCTTTAGTCTAAACAAATGGAATGAAAACAACCGCTGTTTATCTCCTCTGAGCTGGAGAGCAAATGGAAATGATTCTGTTACTTGACAAAACACATTACAGGGTTTCTATTTGAGCAGTGGCAAGCAAGAAGGCAGCACAAGAGGAAACATAATACAAAGGAGCAACTGAGTGATTCCAGACTAAAATGCATAAATTATATAGTTCACAGAGAATATCTGGCAATGAAATACGTATAGGAACTACCTCAGTTACGTATTTTCAGCTTGTTGAGGTACACACACTTGAACACTTGCCCCATGGACACATTATCTACAAATTCATTAATAGGTCTTAGTTCAAATCACCACAGAACATCTTAGTGCCCCCCTCCCCCACCCTTATGGATTTTACTTCTGATTGAATGGCCAAAGCACACATTCTAATTAAAGGTCTACAGCAGTGGTCCCCAAACTTTTTCTTTCCGAGGGCCAGCTCACTATGCCTGGCTCTAAGAGAGGGCCAGAGACTCGGAGTACATTAAGTATATATAAGTATATATACTCTTTTGATCCCGTGAGGGAAATTTGGTCTCTGCATTTCTCTGCCCCACTTTTGCCGCAGAGGAAATATATTTTGACTGAGACTACGTTTACACGAAGCAGGGTATTTTCCTAAACGGATATCTAGCCATCTACGTTTGCGAATAAAACTGCATTTACACGAGACCGTGTACATACATGCTGTCATGAGCACGCCAAACCACAGTGGCAGTCTAACGATAAACTCAAGCTCACATTAACCAATCAGAACCCTGAAAAAGTCATACGCGGAGAACATGTAAATGTAAACATTGGTCGCACATTTGGTGTACTTCTGTCGCATACTGTGACGTTGGCTGCCCAAAACTCTGTTTACCACAGTTTACAACCAAACGCATAAACAAAGTTTTCCAAAAAAATCACTTTGGCCGGAGTTTTTTTGGATAACCGTTTTATGGGGCGAATTCTCCGTTTGCGTCTAAATGAAAGGCTCAAACGCAGGGAAATGTCTTCGTTTATAAAAATACACATGCTCGTGTAAACGGGGTCTGATATACTGAAGCACAGAAAGTTTCCCCCTGAAAGGCACAATCTGCTCATCAATAGCGAGATGTTCCTCCATTTACAGCTCTAGACAGTGTTTCCTTATGGAATCATAGAGTGGTCTGACCTTGTAGAACAAATCAGTGTTTTCAGAAGGCCTCTCATTGTTGTTCACCACATGCAGGTTGGAGCGAAGCTGGAAAAATCGGTCACGAGACAGAGTATCCCGGAAAAGGCCGATATTGATACTGGAAGACCAGTAAATTCGCACTCTTGGCATACCCAATGCCCCAATTGCCAAATGTAGACCAACAAGGGCTTCAATCTCAGAAATTGATGCATGTTTATACCCCCTGACTGCATTTTGTTCTGCATAGATGTTAGTCATTGATGCCATTTTGACCACTTTTTTCGGTAACGAGTAATCTAACGCGCTACTATTTACAAACCAGTAATCAGATTAAAGTTACTTATCTAAATCACTGTGCGTTACTATTTTTGTCATTTTCCTTAGTAAAAAGATATATTCTTTGCTTTCTTCTTGTCTCGGGGATTAACGTCATGTAGGCTATGCCAACCTTTTCAGCATGAGGACAACTCACGTGTAAAATCACGCAGCAACACAAACGTAAACAACAATGGAGGGAGGAGAGAGATGCACGTTTTATCTATACAGTCATTATTTTGAGTTTGTGTCAGCTAAACATAACAACATTAAGGTACGTTGTACATTCTGTGCTGGCAACAAAGTGCTGTCTAGCTAGACATCCCAAGTCTCCCAAAGTTTTGGGAGTCTCCGACATATTGATATCCTGACGCCCGCAAATTACATAAAATCTCCCGGAACCTAGAGCGAACAAGAGCACGCAAGCCAGAACCGGACTTCAAATCGCGTGTGCATCTAAGTTTAACGCACACACAACGGAGAGGGAGAGAGAGAGGAGTGGTGCGTGTATGCCTGCAAGCGCATTGATGGCTCCAACAATCCGGGTACTTTCCGTTTTTTTTGACACATCCGGGCATTTTTAGGTGAAACTACCCGGAAATATTTGAATGGGGGTCTATGAGAATTTCAGTGCATTGCATTTTGAACTTTACCCAAGTGTTATATATAGCTATTTATACCGATCTAATGCTATGGCCAGCCAGCAGACGAGTTATATAAACTCTCTTCCAAGTCCTGACCGGTGTCGCTATTTTATAGCGCATTTAACATGCAGAGTGCAACCACGATAGTGTAGCATTTAATATGAGAACGACTTTGTTTATCATTACAATGACTTTTCATTGTAACATGATTGACTGATTGATAGATAAATACATGTAAACCTCAACAGTTATTATTATTATCAATTAAACTGCGATGAAAAGTTAAGTCAATCAACCAATTATGTATCTTTACAAGTTAAGGGTATCAATCATGTTACATTGAACAACAAAGTCAAGTTAAGACAATCAACCAATTATGTATATATTCATTTAAGAGTATTTATCTATCAATCAGTCAATCATGTTACAATGAAAAGTCAAGCAACCCCCATCACATTTGAGAGCTTTAAAAGACTCAATCAAATATGTTGCCTTGACAAGTTGATACGTTCAAGATTATGAACGTATCAATCCAACATGTTAACCTCAGCAGTTATTTTTATCAATCAAACTACAATGAAAAGTTAAGTCAATCAACCAATTATGTATCTTTACAAGTTAAGGGTATCAATTATGTTACATTGAAAAGCTAAGACTCATTCATTTAATTATCTTGAAAAAACTGACCACACTGGTCTTGGCTGGCAATCTTTGCCCTTTCGCCCTGGAACCCATGATGTTGAAAGGCGATGGCCAGATTTCACCCAAGACTCTACAAATGGAGTGGGGTCAAAGCTAGCTAATGGTGGCCCATTCAAATCCAAAAACAGGAGAGAGGTGAGACTGTCGACACACAGTTTATTATGTGCTTTCCTGTCAGTGTCATTTAAAGCAGACAACCCTCTCTCACATTCTGCAGAGGTTGCCAGGTAGGTCTTGCTAGCAATTAGGAGCAGTTTAAGTGTGTCTCCTTCCTTCCTGCCATATTTGAAATCTCTGAAATCCTCTACAGCCTCTCTGCTTCACTCTCCAAGCAACTTGGCAAACAAGTTGACCTCGGCTTCCCCATATAAAATGAGGTCTTCCTGCTTTTCTGGCCAGGTAGATTTGTCGAGGGCTGGATCAGTTGCACCAGATCATCGGTTGGCATTCTAGCATTCAAGTTGTCCACAACTGCCTGAAAAAACTGTCTATGTCTATCAATCTTTCCTGCACAGTCACCAACAAGGGTGACACCTTTGAAATGGCCAACTGACACACACTGCTCAGCCTTGGAGATGGACTTCCCACCCCTTGTTTTCATTGCTGAGAGGATTTTGACAGTCTGTTGCACATAGAAAAAACTGTATAAACTATACAATTTGGAAATAAAAATCTCAAAATGGTTACAGCCAGAGACAGATTTCAGGGAGTCTGCAACAGCCAGTTCCAATCGGTGAGCTAGACAGTGAATACATTTTATCCTTGGCAAAGATTTGGAAAAGATTTTTGAAAGACTACAGTCTCAGACCCTCTCACATCTTAAGACAAGTAGTAGAGTTTTAAGTCACAGACTATGATTTTGCAATGACTAGGGATCTTGCAGGGTCACTATTTACAAGACTGCAACTAGATTCCTTTAAATTATTACCCATTGTGCAATAGATAAACAGGAACTGAAATGATAGCATACTAAACTCAAAGTCGTATTTTCGAGTTTCTGCAGCATTGTTTCATGCGTGACATCCCTAACCGATATAGAGTTGTTCTGTCACGTGAAAGAGCCGATTAAATATGTAAAAGAAATATAAAATATTATAAGAATAACAAATAATTATATAGGCTACAGCTGTCCCCTACTTTGCCCCTTCCTGTTTGGTGTTGGAGAGAGGTCACTATTGGTTTTTATAGTTCACATCACTATTTGCATGAGCCACGACTAGAAAGACTTGCGATAATATCAAACATGTTTGATATTGTCGTAACGGCAAAACTAGAAAAGGACTGACTCCGACTGACTTAAAGGGGTGGTTCAGGATTTTGGACATAGGACCAATTATTGCACAATGGGTAATAATGGGTAATGGGTAATAATTTAAAGGATTTTTAGTCCAAAATCCTGAACCACCCCTTTAAAACCGCTAATGGCCACCTTACACCAAACAACTTTGACAAGATTTGGGAAAGATTCTTTAAAGATTGTAGTCTTTCAACTAATGCCCCCCATTCAAACTTTAATTTGGGAAAGATTCAAAGAGTCTTTCCAATCTTTCAAAAGATCTTTTTTTCCCAAATCTTGTCAAAGTTGTTTGGTGTAAGGAGGCCATAAGATTGGCACCTAACGAGTTTTGACTAAAAACGGTAAAATCGAACTTTCTCAAAACACATCCGAATGACATGATTTTGATGTCAACTCAACGTATGTTCTCCCAATCATCTAAAGTGCATTTTACTCCGGATAATTCCTTTAAGTTTAGTAATTACACCAGATTTACTACCAGTTAAAACTGAGGCCTCATCTGAAGCAACACTGATAAGATTATGTTGTAAAAAAACATCATCAAAGCCAGCTTCCCTCAGACTTCCTCTCAACGAATTATAAATAGAAGTGGCATCTCTGCCCTCCTTCAACTCAACTAGATCTAGGAAGACATTGTCAATATTGCCATCTCCATTAACATCACATCGGATAAAAATAATCAGGTATGCTCGCCCAAACACAGTGCTCTCATCTATTGTAACAGCGATGCGAGAGTACTTTTCTATTGTTCTGACTAACTTTTTTTAATTTCATGTGCAATGTGGTCTATGATTTCTTCGCAAGAGTGGTCTGATCGGTGCACCTCCCCCACTACAGCACCATTAAGTTTTTAGCGTGTCATAAGGGATGGCATCTTTCTGAATGGCAATCTCTCTTTAGCAACAGCATAAGCTGTTCTGAAGGAGCTGGTGGTTTCACGAATTAAATTAGCACTAATTTCCAAGATGTTTCTGGGTAATACATCTTTTTCCCTCTGATGTTCAATCTCTATAGCTCTCTGGTGTGCTGCACTGTCACGGTGCTTGTAGATTTTCTTTGCCAGAGTTTTTTTAGAACAGCTGCCAACTAGTCCATTCGTCCATTGCTGTGAAAAGTGCATCCCGATATATTTGTCAGACAAGAGCAATGTCTTTGCGTCTCTGCAAGTGGCACAACCTAGCATTCCGTTTTGTCTTGAATATAACCATGGGTTTCTATCTTTCCACCCCTGCCACTGTTCTTGTGTCCAGCAGAATGGCGTTATCCCTCTCTCCTCATGGTCAATCCCTCTAATAAACTAAAGAAAAAAAGGCTATTAGGATGTGGTTTGGTGGCATACTGTGCAGATCTCTATGTCTAACAAACTTACCTCTTGGTCATGTCCTGCCTGCTCATGTTCACTACTTCCTGATGCTTGTGTTTGTCCACTATTTCCTCCTGCCTGTTCATTATCCTGCTCTTGCCTGCTCCTGCCTGCTCATTGTCTTGCTCCTGCCTGCTTCTTCCTGCTGCCTGCTCATTGTCCTGCTCCTGCCTGCTTCTTCCTGCTGCCTGCTCATTGTCCTGCTCCTGCCTGCTTCTTCCTGCTGCCTGCTCATTGTCCTGCTTCTTCCTGCTGCCTGTTCATTGTCCTGCTCCTACAGAGGACCTGTTTTCTTCATACAGATTCACATTTTGTTAAATACATCAGCACTCATACCTTAATGACCTGTCTCTTAATTATTATCAAATGATATTTCCTACTTACTGTTCTTTTACCACCAAAAAAAACCTTGATGTCTGCCACTGTCCCTTTTCTCTTAGGCCTACTAGTTGCTCTGTAAATTACATTAATTTCAAGTTTTAGTAGGTTGACTGTAAGTGACTTCCCTCACACCAATGTTTTGAAATGAATTGCGTTAAAATCCATAACGATTTTTTAAATGATTGTTTCACTTGCTGTAGTGGTGAATGTTCGTGAGAAATCGCGCGCCACTGTAGGCTATGTTGTTTGAGACGGGATGAAGACCTATCTCGCACCTAAATACAGATAGACTAACCTAGCTAGTGCAGCAGTCACTGTGCACGCACACGCAGCCTGAGAAATGGTACATCCCAATGGGGGTGAGGGTTTGAAAATCGTATTTCATTAGATTATTTCCTGAATTGATGTGATGGTAACACTGCATTTAAATACAATTTTGAAAAGTCTCACATTATATATTTCATTATTTTTTTTCAGTACCCCCCAAACTATTATTTTCATCTTCTTTGGGAGGGTCCAATTCTCATCTAGGGGGGTCGGACCCCCCCAATCCCCCCGTAATTCGAACCATGCTTATACTTAACCATCTGTATTGAAGTTAGCCTCTGCTTCTGTTACATTCAGATGAGATACATACCATAATAAACCTATGCTATGGTGAATGTATAGGTGCTTTTATCGATCAGTAATACTGTCAAATTATGCGTAGTTCAGGATAGGAAGCATATGTCCATGATAGTTCCAAAACTGCACCACATGTACTGTATGCGCTACAGGTCGTCGTGCCATTCCATCTACTACGGTGAACATGATCTCAATCTTGTTAACACAGATAATATCTGACCCTGTGACAAATCTTAACATCCTTCTGAGACCTGCATCATCCAATCCTCTAATATACTGTTGCAGGAAACGAAAGCTCTGGTTCTCTGCTTGAGTTGAAGGAGAGGCATCGAGTAACTTTAAAAGCTTTTTTAAAGGCTTTTTGTCCTCATACATGTGCAAGACATCTTGTGGGCTTGCGAAAGCTTCTTTTAGAGAGGAACCAGCAATTGAGGATATCTTTTCAGATGCATATCTTGGCTTCTGGATTAACTGTTTGTGCGCAACTTTTAGCAGGATGCTTTTGCTTTCTCTTGTGTTGTTGTTACGTCCAAACGGTCCAAAAGGTCAATCAGCTCCTCCCTGTCCTCCTCTAAGATACCTTCTTTTAAGGCAGTGGTGATCAGATTCCCGTCTGAGTGACTTACATACAGAAGAAGACTGTCAAAGAGCACATCATCTGACACTTCATTTTCACTAAAAATAAGTGCCACTGCGAAAGCAGGGGAAAGGCGACAGGGAAAATAGCCATGGTCTTGAAATCCTTTCAGTAGAATTCGACCAATGGATTTCCACTCGACTTCTAGCCACTTAGGACACAGAGATGGAACCCTCAGCCAGCCAAGTATCACATCTGAGGTGTCTAGGTCTATGTATGCCTCTATAAAAGGAAAACATTGCTCATCTTCATTCAGTTGCACTAAATCCATATTCACATTTTCCCCACCACATTCTTCATCATCTTCCTTATCTTTTGGGGTGTTAGTGCACAAGTAAAATCTCAAAACTTCCATTCTTAGTATGCTGTACAGTTCTCCAACTGTAATGGCTTCATAAAAAATAGCTTCCTCCTGATAGTGTAATGTCATGACTAAATGCTTCATATTTTCCTACTTTATTTACTCCTTGTGGGAAGAAAATGTCTTTGGCATACTGTACCTATGAAGTAGCCTAGGGCCCAGTTCCCCGAAAGCATCGTAAGCCTAAGAGCATTGTAAAGTCCCTCTTGCGAACGTCTTAAGATTTGCCGACTGTTTCCCGAAACCATCGTAGCTTAAGAGCGTTGTGAAAACGATCACGCTACGAGTATGTTCGGGAAACAGTCGGAAAAACCAAACGAACGATCATAAGATGAATCGTAGAAAACCCTGGTAAGAGCATTTCTCCGTCGTTATCGGGAAACTGGGCCCTTTAATCACCGTTCCATATAAATGCTTATGAATGGTAACTAGGCCATAACAACCATAGTAGTATGACTAGAAGCAGGCTTCGCAACAATGCAATCAACTGTAGCCTAATCAAGCTGTTGGATGACGTCTGTGTTGTGCACCTGTGTGGTTACTCATGATAATTGGGTCACGTGGTGTTGTAGGCGGCAAGAATCGTAATATCACCTGCTCACTTGCTCAGTTTTTTGTGAATGAACAGACAGGGGGTGAAGCCTTACTTTTTGCTGACCGCATTTGATAGTCGTTGAATGGAATTATTGCTGTTGTGGGCTACATGAAACTTGTGGATTTTATTACTGGATTTATTGATGTTTATGAATTGATACAAGAGACATTGAACTGTGTTGGATATTCTGAAGATAACGATTTTACAACAATAAAGGAACTTAACTTTCTTGGAAGCTACTGGAAATTATTGAACAGCTCGTCTGGCAAGTTAGTCTCCCCTTCTCAGCCTCTCGGCGACAAAAGCTGTCCATGCTATCGGTGATATAGGGCCAAAGAAATTTGTACAACAAACTGAACACATAGAAAATGTCTAGGCTTCTTTTTTTAAATGGAACCGTTTCCTTTGCATGCTATAAAGGCATGACTATTGCCTATAGTGGCAACCAGGTGATACACGGGATAACTACCTACGAGGTGTCCTGTTTACGGAATTAATGGACTTTGGGAAATCCCATTCAAGTCAATGGAGCATTTTTACTTGGCTTATGAAGAGCTGTGTAATAACTTGAAATAACGTGATAATTAACGTAATAAATATCTTGTAAAAATGTGAAAATATATATTCACATAAAATATATATTGAAAATATATATTCACTTGAAATAACATGATATTTTCACATTATAACATTATGTTAAAACGTGAAAAGTATATTGTTACGTAATACTGAGCCTTTTTTTTTTAGTGTGGCAGCAATACGCTTCCGTACAGGAAAGACTGCTGGAAAGAGCAAAAAATTCTGCCAAAATCGAGGTGAAATCCACACCAAATGACTCCATCGGCAATTGTGAAACAGAGATTTCTTGTCAAACTGTCATAACCATTAAATTGGAAATTGGAAAGTGATCTGATTCTGGCAGACCGAGGTTTTGACATCCGTGAGTCAGTAGGCTTACTGTATACTGTGCCACAGTTAAAATGCCAGCATTAACAAAAGGCCAGGCACAGTTGACCAGGATTGAGGTGGAGCAAACCAGAAGGATAGCCAATTTAAGAATACATATGGAGAGTCATTGGTAACATCAGGAAGAAGTTCTCCATAATGAGTTTAACCATTCCAATTGATTTCACCAGGGTGCGCAGTTGGAATTTGCCAACTCTCGATAAAACTGTGACTGTGTGCTGCGCTTTAACGAATATGTGCAACTCTGTTGTCCCATTTGAATGACACCACAACTTTGTTACAGTGCAAGATTTAATTTAATTCTATGAAAATCTACCCTCCGTTTCTTTGTTTCTGTGGAAGGTCAGTGAGTAACAGTTGGCTTTGGTGTAATAAAATTTAGCTGCCAACTGCTTGTTCAAAAAATGATTTGGCCTTTGGTAGTGTATCCGTCATGAAAGGTTCATCTGGATATTCTCTCAACAAACATTAAGTTGGTGGCCCAAACCACAAAGTCACAATATTTATCCTCTGTGACTAGGAGTTGAGCTTGGACCTGTAAATAATTTCCAGTATTTAACTGAATAGCATACACTGTTTGTATAAGTTTAGACTTTGTCTAATTTGGGATTACTAGACTTGCCTTTACCTGATAGCAGATTCCCATAACAAGGCGATGTGCTGGCTGTTTAGGGTTTGTCTTGACAAACTGCTTTGAATTTTGAAGCTGTTATCCTTCCAGATCGCATCCTGTACCACAAGCGTGACTTAAGACTCTTGTTTCTCTTTCCACTGCATGTGTTTGTGTCTCTGTAATGGTGTAGTATTTAGCAGCTTTGGGAATTGTTTTTTCAAGAATTGTCAAATGCATCACTTACTGATTTATTATAAAGGTCAATTGATAATGGAGGGAGGTCAAGCTTCAAAGACCTAGGCAAATATGCATCTGAATATTCTGGGATGAGGGACAAAACAGCTGGCATAGAAGGGCAAATGTAAAGATGGTCCAGGTGATTCTGTGTTCTGCAAAATCTATCTCTTAATCTTAACAAAATCTATCTCTTAATCTGGCATAAGGCACTGTTTTTGTTGCTGCAGGCAAAACCCAATATGTCTTTTTGTCTGTCACTGTGAGGGAATCACAGCGTTTAACACCGGCCTCTGTGGCCCACAGCAGAGAGGCAACATGAGTGCAACTCTCCCCTAGGCCTGCCATGCATTTGCAATGTGCAGCCAAAATCTTTCCATTTTTTTCACATGGTGTTAGAGGCGCGTCTCTCTAGCCTGGCCATTTGCCATCCCCTTGGTACGCTTCGCTTTTACAAGGGTCTGGGATCTCGGCTATTGACGAACGTTTGCCATAGACAGACGTTTGCAAGCTGGATGCGTGGACTCTGTAGAAGTTTGAAACGATTGGATCTGATTTCACCCAATCGCTAATGTTTGGCCGTGACGTATGTTATGCGCCAGCTCGATCGTGAAGTAAGCTACACTACAACGCTCAGAAAATGCGTGTGCTATTGCCTACAACATAGGTTCTCAAAGTGCGGCCCGGGGGCCAATGGCGGCCCGCGGAAACATTTCTGGCGGCCCGCGATAACATCTGATAACATCTGTAAAACTGTTAAAACTGTACAACTGTACTGTGTGCTTTGAAAAGAATGGATCTCCGTTTAGTGGTGTTTCGTGGCCGTCAGGTTTTCCTGTGGTGCTTTGGTAGCTGGAATTGGCCCTGAATAAGGCCTATGCTGATAAGAAGCAAGGCACACTGAGACTGTTTGTTCTAAATAAATTTGTACTTGAAATGGACTGCAACCTGAACTGTTATATCCCAAATTTGTCTATTGAGGGTAGAGAACCGCAGGGATTGTGTGTGCATTGCAATTCTTCTTAAGATTTTCACAAGTTTTGCCAGGTTTAGCCTCAGTTACAGTATGAATTAAAATGTGTTTAATGCAATAAATATAAACTGTAGAGATGCAAACTGGTCATTAAAATGATTACAAATGGGATTTTTTTTTTTCCAGTTTATTTTTTTCTTATACTCCTTCCGCCCCTTTGGGTTCCTCAATTGGCCCTCACCAATCAAAACTTTGAGAACCCCTGGCCTACAACAACCATTCCCCACCAGAGCGAACAAGATGGATGTAAATGACCGATGCCAGCTTTGCGATACAAATGTAAGAGTTAGTGGAAGAATAGCAAATATGAGAAGTTAGGAGACGGGGAGGCTGATATATCGTTCCAAAACTCTGGTAGTTTATTTCCTATAGATGTACAGGCTAGTGCACGGGCAACAGGAGGTGTCCACTACAAAACAACAAACTGATCGCTGATAAATCACAGTGCAGAATCTTGACGTAGTCTCTCACAACTCCCGTCTCCTGCTCGCTGATTGGCTCGGAGTCGAATTCTCCGCTGCGAGCGAGGCCAATGGCCTGAATCCCAGATGGAGTCGTGGAGGGAGATGAAAATCAAGCGGAAGTACGTAGGAAGGCAAGGCCAGGCTAGCGTCTCATCTTCTGAGAATGGTTAACCTGGAGATAAAACAAGGACATAAGTAAGCCTTTTCTGAACATGACAGGTCTACTAGCCTGGCTCCACCCTCCTACATACTTCCGCTCAATTTGCATTTCCCTTCAGTACGTCGTCTGGGTCTGCGGTATATTCACGGGTTTTCTCCTGCAAAAATCTGCAGGTCCAATCGAACAGAGGGAGAGGCTGAGAATGATGATGTTGAGGTTGTGCGCTAGTTTCAGCCAGACATACAGTATGTCATGACCAAACGTTAGTGATTGGTTATGGCAGATCCAGAGTGGCTCTGGGCAGATCCAATTTTTTTAAACTTCAACAGAGTACTCGCCTTCAAGGAAGTTAATGCTTGGCAATGGAAAGTGGCCAGACTATCTGTACATTATTAAATGTACGAGAGTCTGGTAGGACCAGGCTACAGGTCTACAGGCTTTTAGTAAAACAACTGTACTTTTACTCAGCTGTGCCTTTAAGACTCCCTCCCACTCCGGATGTAACCTGGCCGGAGTTATCACATTTTTTGAGACATGCAACAGTCTGACTGATTTGATAGCTGAATGCAATGTAACAACTTTATTTCTGTCATTGCTTGTTAATCTTATTGCTGGGTCTTGACGTCAAAATTGACTGAGGACAACAACGGTGATAGAGATTTTATGGAGCCCGGGAAGGGTCACGTTGGTAGATATTTTGGTTTTGTGTTCCCTCGCAATACCTTTTTGTGTTCCTCAGGCCCAGGTTAAAGTAAAACTTCATAAAGTCCAGGTTATCCATGATGGTGACTGCATTCCAAATCAACCGAAGGCTAATGTGAGAGGCTGGAAATACAGAGCCTTGTGTTTCAAAAAAATGCCTGGGTTACCTTGTTTCAAGCCATTCTAGCATGGTATTGAAAGCCTGCAGTAAGACTCAGCTCCATTTGCGCCAGTTCTCATTAATATTCAATGAGCTAAGCTGCTTGACTCTGATTGGCTAACAGCAAGTAGGTTTCGTCCATAACAAGACAGCCATTTTCAACTAATTTTAGCTTCATGGCATGAACTTAGCTTGACTAGCGAGTGCTCACATTGTCCAAATGGGTATAAATAAAACCTGCTAGGCAAGCGAGTGCATTACACCTGTTGAGTGACAATAACGTTTTACTTACGGACTGGGCACTGCTCGTAGACTGCCGGGATGGTAGCTGTTATCAACTAATTTTAGCTTCATGGCATGAACTTAGCTTGGCTAGTGAGTGCTAGCATTGTCCAAATGGGCATTAAACCTGCTAACCTGCCTGCTAGCGAGTGCATTAAACCTGTATAACATAGTATAGCACTTCTTTGAGTTGACAATAATGTTTTACTTACAGGCACTGGTAGTAGACTGCTGCGATGGTAGCCTACTGCTCCAGTCACAGCAACCTTTTTGCAAAGTCTGTGGCATTGTTACAAAAAATAACTTGGACAATGAAATTGTCTCTGCGAGACACTCTGGCAAGGGGGTTCACTCTTTATTACAACATCCCGTTATTACGACAACCCTCTATTACGACATACCGTTATTATGACATGCCCCTACTCCGACTTTTTTTAGTACCGCTATTACGACATTACCAATCCTCATTTTCAGTTTATCTCAGTTCCTGTATCCTATCAAATTCCAACATCCTAGATGCATGGATGAGCTGTAGTCATGTCATCTGCACCTGCAGCTACATCAACAATCCACCCGCCATCCACTCCAAACAATGTTTTTCCCAATAATTGATATCGGCACACATTTCAGTCAAAACCTTAGGTGATTTTGAACTGGCCATGTGAATAAATGTTACACATTATATGTAAAACACAGGTAGCTCTCCTCATTTTATTCTCTAAGCTCTCAGGGGAAAACGGTCGGAAACTCCATGCATCAAACAAACTTTGTGCGTGAAGGCCACCTATATTAATTCATTAATGGCAGTCAATCAATGGCCAGTTGCGCAAAGACGGGCGGAATTCTTGCTCCAGTGGCCTAAACCACTTCAGTGAACGTTCAAATAACCCCCAGAGTTCAGTGTCCATCAGGGTGTTCAAACTGGGTGTGCGATATATTCAAGTTGCTTATATTGCATTTTAGAGGACAATGATAAAGCCATGTCAAACACAGTTTGGCTTGCTAGCAGGTTGGACAAACTCAATTTACTACACAATAATGTAGGTTAGGAATATATATATCTTTTATATGTCATGCGTGCAGTTGTTGAATTGCACATAACATGTCTGCATATTTATTTATGTATCTTCTTTCTATTTTCTATTTATCTTCTTTCTCTCGACTATAGGCTAGCGCATGCATTATCATGGCCCTATAATTGTGCAAAGACGGGCAGGATATTCGACGCTCCTTTTACAGTAAACCACTTCACAACGAGCGTTCAAATAACCCCCAGAGTTCAGTGTCCATCAGTCCCAACATTTAGAAACATAATCGAAAAGTCCAAGCGTGAATTGGGTGTGTTTTGATTTTGAGAGAGACTGGGGAAGGGCCGTTTGTCTCACAGCAACTGCGATAACCTTGTTTCTTGAAGGCTATCCTAACCTCCAAATATCCACATCTAATGAGGGTCGGCGACTATCCAATACTATTTGCAATACCCTCGGTATGCATATTATTGGAAAGTTTAGTTTATGGCCGTTTGTGTGAGTACAATAACTTAATTTTGTAAATTGTAACAAAACGACTGGTTTCACCTTGCAGGGCCACATTTCATTTGTTGTCTTATCTTTTCTTATTCAAAACAATTCGTAAGTATCTATACTCAAGTCTAATTACCACCAGACACAAATAATCATCACCTAGGTTAAATCTTCTCTCTCTCTCCAAAATCTCTTCCTCTGAGATACACGCTATAGGCTATAATTTAGACTACCCGACATTTCAAATGTGACTCTCTAATCAACTTGTTTTAGCTCTTAAACACGAAAAATACAATGTTCAACGGAGCTGGTGTGTGAGGCGCACTCTTAAAGATGTGACTAACCTTTCGGTTTCATTTGGTTAAAGTTCTTGTGCGTAGGCTATTATAGAATCCAATCCTGTTGATGCCCCTGCTATTTATCAATGTAGCCTTTTATTGTTTTTTTTTTCCATGAATGTCTGAGCTGTGATGAAATCGTGTGTTGTTTAAAGTTGGGACGATTACTGTAGGCCTAGGCTATAGGTATGGTGCAGTGGTTCATACCATACTGTTAATAATGACCTCGTGTCGGAATGGCAGGACGTTTGAAAAAAGGTCAAGTGCCGCTACTCCGACAATGAAAAAAAAAATGTTGCAGTAGTGGGACGCCTGAAAATTAATGTTAATGCCGCCACTTCGATAATTAGACGCCAATGTCTAAGTAGCGGCATGTCGGAATAGCAGCATGTAACCTCTGGCAAGAAGCAAGTTACTTTTACCCCAACATTCCGGGGAACCAGCTAAACTGAAGACAGCGCTGCAACGTTGGAGGAAAGTACACATTGGTCGTAGTGTTATCCGATTGCGTCGGAATAGTTTTAACAAGTAATGTGTACCAGTTGGTTATGTTACACTGACGATATAAAGATAGCTAGGTAGCAACCTAATGACGCTACTATCGAATATAGCTTCCAGAGAAAATGGTCGTCAACATTGGGCATACACTGGACAGTTAAGTAAACACAATTTCTTCAAATCATTGCGTTCAGAAACAAGCAGAACTCCACCTGAATGTAAAACTAATGTATAAAGTCTAACTGCTAGCGAGTTCGCCCATTGACTTCCATTGTGTGATGTTAGCATGCTTTCCCCCTCATGGGGGGCGGTAACCTTTCCGAACGTCTTAACCAACTGTATGTATCACATTGTTCTTGGCCAGACCCTTAATCTTTCTTGACATTCAGCCATCCTTGCATAGACCTACGAAAACTGTCACAGAGCTAAATGAATTTTGTGGGCACGGTCTCAACTGGGCGAGGTCATGAATAGAGCTCAATCATTCCACGTCAAACTGAAGAGGTTTTGCAATTGGCCTAATTCCTCCACTTCTTTGTTTTCAGTGGCTAGAGCTGACAGAGGAGGTAGCTGTTAATTTTCACATTTACGACATAGCACAAACACATATGGACCTAACATATATAAAAAAAACGGTTTTGTGTGGCAGGGCACCCTTAAGATATTGGTTGTCAGATGGAAACCTCTACTGTAGCTGTTAAGAGTACTAATGGTACATGAATTTAGTCTGCTCTTGTCAACCAGCCAACCTTTTCTTTAAGGCTAGAAGCTACAGTAATAAGCAGTCGCCTATTGCCGAAGTCTTTTCAGAGACCCATCCATTGATGAAATGCTCATAGCATTTTAAACTCTTATAATTCATCAAGCTGTCAGGTGAGCGCCATTTCGAACATTTTCAGCGCGAAAACGAGGCCGAGTTGGTAGAAAGTTCGGAACATTGTTGTTGTGAATGAAGGTGAATGGATAAATGCGGAATGATGTCTTATGGTATTTACTAGTGTGTACCGGGCTGTAATTGTTACCATCGACGGAACAAAGAATTATCTTTTTATCGTTTCCCGGAGAGACATAGACATCCGTCGGCAGTGGATAGTAAAAATAAAGCGTGACGTTGGACCACATTTTCAGGTAACTGAAGCAATTCAAGGAGAGCTAGCTAATGTTAACTTAGCTAACCGAAGAACCACCATCGTAAACATAACGTTAGTGATAACGATAGCTAACATTGATAGTTACCTCTACAAGTAAATCATTTAGGCTACATGACTACTGACATTAACCCGTCTCTCATCTCAGATTAGGTGCCGGAAGTACGTTTCCCATCAATGTCTACCATTGACGTTTTGGAAAAATTTGTATCTAAAGAGTTTTAGAGCATGTCTTAGGCTAACCAGCTATGGCGTAACTCATAAGCATACAACATATAATTTCGAATGAAAAAACGAGAAAATCCAAAAAAAGTCAAAGATACAAGACTGTGTACATATTTTCATTTCTGAGTGAAGGAACTACTCATCCCATAAATCACCGCACCTCACTGAATAGTATAGCAAGGCACAACTGGCGCAAATTGCCATTTGAACAACTTCCAACCGACGACAGCACGCAAACCTTTTCCTCCAAACAGTGATTTTTATATAGTGGTTGTGCAGTTAATAGCAATTATTTGGAGTATACCCGAGGAACAATCGTGTAAATAATAGTGTTTTGGTATTGAATTTTATATTTATCATCGTGCATTTTATATTGTGTGTGTGTGAAAGCGGTTAACGTTAGCAACATGGTGCAGTGCTTCATACCTAACTGCTCAGTCGGGCTGATGCATGGACCGGTGCATGGTCTGCTATTGGACCACCATATATTCAGTTTATTAACTTGCTGTGAATTATTACACAAAATGTTCATTAAATGCACGAAGAAGTATTCCTAGGTTAATGATTGATATGACTCATACAGTATGAAGGGTACAGTAGCCTAGCTAATGTAAACTAGCATTACCAACCTCCCTGCAAAACTCACCACAACTTTGTAGGTCTTGACTCGCACATTGCTACTGCTACTGGAAGCAACTGGAAAATTTCCACGGAATTATTTTCTCGGCCTCGTAATGAGCCCGCTGCCCCTCCTCTGCATGTGCATTTAACAAAACATTGATTGTTGAAGGATTGTTGTTACCACATAGAAGCATTGCATAGAAGACGGTGGGCTAAATTGCTATTAAATCCGCTTAGCATCGTGACAATGCTGCGCAAATTTGTTCAAAACTGCTGCATTAAAGTTAACTCTGCTAAGGTCTTATCACAACATAGTACATTGAGGAGACTAAACTAAGTTAAGTTATGCAGTCAAGCAGTAAGTATCTCAAAAAGCCAACGTTAGAATACTGTTTGGATGTCGAGTTTAGCATGCTTACTTACAGCTGCTTGTCGATTTCGTTACTCATGCAGGGCTCATTTTAATGACTCCGACACTGAATGTTTGCAAAAATGTAAATGGAAAAGTGTCCCCCCCCAACCCCAACGTTGTACAAGTCATGCTACCGCCACAAATTCAATCAAATTCTGTGGGAAACACTGAGGGCCAACGCTTTTGCGCCCACTTCAGGCGTATTTGTTTCGCAATGTGCGTGTAAAATCATTGCGAGGTATGTACAAACAGGCCGCAATGATATAAAAGGGCAAACTGCCCGACGCAGGAGCTGAAAGTAACAGATTGCGTTTGTCATGTCATGCATATGCATTCATGGGAGGATCCAGGGGAAAGTGGAATTTTAGTGTAAAAAGATGGGAGGGGAAGAGTAAAGAGCGCCTAGTTATGTATTCTGCGGTATGTACGAAGACTGCTCCTGAAAGCGCACTTCTACTCTGCGCCTAAATACTTCCGCCTTGTAAAAGCATGTGTTAATCCAGATTGCAGTTCAATGCGTCAATAAGAGAACCTTTCAAAGCCAACAGAATCGCTATTTAGAGCACCAGTTTTTGTGGTGAAAGTATTTGTACTACCAAAAGCAACCTTAACTTTCGTTGGCCTTTCGAATGTCTTACTTTCACGTCATTCACTTTAACTTCACTTGCTAGATTTGACCAATCTTCCATAGCCTACGTGCACAAGTAGTTTGAGTAGAACTACTGATCTTCATTATCTCCCTGCTTGTTTACATCTTATCATGTATGGTATTATTTTATGATCGCTAAACGTGATTATTTTTAATGTTGTCATCAGTTAACTTCATTCAACTGTGCTTGTATGTAGGCACTGCCATTCAGTTGTGGACGTTCGTAAATTGCGTTTATGGGCGGAGAAAGGCGCCTGGGTCTGACAGTGTTCGCAATCTTCGGTGTGTCCATGACGCTAATAACGCTACGTTCGCAAATGTACGTATATCTGGCCCTGAGTTACACAAACTGATGACTGAGACTATTGTTTGTGCTCTATTTATCTATTGCATGGTTTTATGACATGCCTAAATAATATGTTTATATATTTGTAGGCCTAATCTCATTTCCTTTTTGTCTTTTTCTCACACAGGTCCATACAGCTTTCAGAGGCAGTGCCTGACCATGACTATGTGGTGAACTCCTTGTCTGTGAAGAAGCGGCAAAGAGAGAGATTGCCCGTCTGGAGAAGGAAAACCAAAGTTTGAGACAGGAGCAGTTTAATATCCAACGCTTCCAGTGTGAGCCACAGTTGATAATGTTTTACACTGGATTTAAAGATTATGATACACTGAAAGCAGTTTTCCTAACTTTAAAACCCACAGCAGAGTCAATGATTAGATGGAGTCAAATGCAAACAAGACCACATTGTGAAACCGGGGTTCCATGCCCAGCACCTATGTCTCTTTGACCAGTTCTTTCTTTTCCTTTGCTGTGTGTGGCAAGGTTTTTTTTGCTGTGGATTTAGCTGTGCGGTTTAGCGTATCACCAACAATAGTCAGTAGGACCTGCATAACATGGGGGAACTACTTGTTCTTTATGCTTGGCACACTGCTAAAATGTCCAATTAGAGAGGCTATTAATGAAATGATGCCACCATCCTTTAAAAGGACATTCCCCAACTTCAAACTGCAAGCTCAAAGGTTCTGAATTCGGTCACATACTCCCATTACAAGGGTACCACAACACTGAAGTCATTGATCGGCATTATTCCTTTTGGTTCTATTAGCCTAGTCAGCAATCTGTATGCAGGTTCCATCTCGGATAAAGAAATCACCAAAGAGTCTGGCATTCTCAACCTCATACAGCCAGGAGGATAAGGGATTTCTTATCAAAGACCTCCTTGCTGACATAAATGTGAAACTTATAATTCCAACATTCTTGGGACCAAGTGGGCAGTTCTCCAAAGAAGAAATTACACACAAGATAGAGATTGCCCGCTTGTGGATTCACGTAGAGAGGGCCATCAGGTGTATTAAAGAGTATAATATATATGATGGCGTCATGCCCCTTTCACTGTGGTGTAGTTAACCAGTTATGGACTGTTTGTGCTCTACTTACTGACTTTCAGGGACCTAACTTTTAATCTTGTTTAACATGCATTTACAACATTCTGTCAGACATCTTGCGCACACACACACACACTCATCCACCCACACACTCACCCACATTAGAAAAAAGACTGATTGATTGATTAAATAGAGGGTTCTTATTTCCTGATATGTTTCCTGAATTCTTTTTTTGGTTGGATACCAAAGGAACATTTTTGGCCTCAACGAATTTCCACCTCCACTTCCCCTGTGCTCTGGTCGTGCCAGGCAGCTCAGATTTCCAGTCATGTGCCACCAGGGAGTCATAACTATTCTTTGTTGTGGGTGGCCACACCGACCGCTTGTTTGAGCATGTTCAGAGAGATACACCTTGACTCTTCTCCCCACACTTTTTATAGTTGGTATGGGCCTGAGAGTGTGACACGTGCTGAGTTGTGTATATGTCTGTCTGTCAGTCTCTCTCTCTCTCTCTGTGTATGTGAGTGCATGTGGTTGCAGCACACAATGGTATAACTGGAGCAGCCAAACGATGTGCAGTGCCAATGTAATCCCAGGTATCGTTTTATATGAATATGTCAACAAGCACATCACTCCACAGCTTATTCTGTCTCAAATAACACAGGGCCATGATTAAGAGGATCTGTATCGCAATGGTAGGCCACTGACATTGCCCAAAACCAGTCTGTAATTGTAAAATTATGCCCTCCTTGTGTTGCAAGCATGTCTTATTTAAGCCTTCAAATCTTGGTGAAACCAAACCATGAAATATGAGAGTCCAATATAATCTGAGGTGCCTGTTATTTTATGAAAATCCACTCTAAAATCATTGTAATGAAAACATGACTTTTCTTGGTTATGTTTGTGTTACTGAAATATGCCTACTGCTTGAACATGTACAATATCATCAAATAACCATGAAATATTTACTATACGGTGCTTCTACTGTGTCACAATTTTATTGTTAATTTTTTGAGAGAAAATTCATAAGAAGCCAGAGAGAGGCCATGTGGCAGAGTCTAAACAATGAGAGAGCACCAGGTCCTAGCTCCACTCTGCTGATGTTCCTGGCGCACGGTCAGTGACCTGATGGAAACTTGGGCTTGCCTGCCAGTGCCAGGCCTCCGAACAGTTGATCGCCCACCCCTCCGTGTATCAGCTGACTGTCACACCACCTCTAGTCAGCTCTGCTCGCTGAGTGTCATCTGTCAACATGTATGCCAGTCAGATGCCACCATTTCACAGTCACCTAACACAGAATAGACTGTCAACACACACAATAGTGGACTTGACTATGATGTTCCACCTTTATTAGAATTCCAGGAAAGAATTTGAGTGCTTGAAATGAAAGAGAATCTTTTGGAAAGTAAAAAAAACAATGATTGGCACCACACTGAAGCTGATTAGCTCAGTATTTTCCTTCAGTATCTTTTCCCTTGACATTACTCAACCATGCCCTGTTGTGCTGCGTATTACACACCTACTCATCCAGGGGGAGCATCCGTCTCAGAGAACCTACACAGCTGTCAGCATGTTAGCATTTATGACCATGTGTTTACTCAAGTTTACATTGCTGAGGCCCTTTGAGCTTACACGAGTGGTACCCTCTCTCAAGGACACCAGTGTAGTTTGTCATGCAAAATAAACATCACAAACACTAATCCTCTGTTCGACAGAGCTCTTCTGTTAAGAGCTTAATCAGTCTCAGAGTTGGAGTGTTTAGTTATTTACATTTGATTAGGAATGTTTAAACTTCAATTAATCACACCCTCAAAGAGGAGAGAAAGATGCCAAGCAGGAGCTGGTTTGGCTAAAGATGCCAGTGATAGTAGCTTTCAATAAACACCCCAATTACACAGTAATGGTCTGAGGTGGAGCGAAGTGGACAGACTTCCTCTGAGTATAAGGTGTGGTTCAGTCATTTCGGTTACACTGTCATCTACAGTATATGAATGCCCCCAATGTTTCCTGTGTTTGCTGTGTAAAGTAAGGAAATGCTGACATCCATTCATGGCAGATAGGAAGATAGAGCTGGATGACAATTCCCATCCTCTTTGAGTACCTCTTACGCCTCTGATAATATTTCTAGTTTCCATTATTTCATTTATAGTTATTTGATATCTAACAAGAAATAGTGAGAAAACTGTCTCCATTGAATTCACATTTATAAATACTGTTTGATTATCTTTGGTTGACCATCCTAAGGGTCTGCAACCAGGCAATTTCCCCGAGCGCCGCCGTTGAAGCAGGCAGCTCACTGCGCCAGGATTAGTGTGTGCTTCACCTCACTGTGTGTTCACTGTATGCTGAGTGTGTTTCACTAATTCACCGATTGGGTTAAATGCAGAGACCAAATTTCCCTCACGGGATCAAAAAAGTATATATACTTATACTTATACTTATTTGATTTGTAGCACATTCTAGCCCCGGGTCCAATTTTCTGTCTGCTTTTCTGTTCAGCCAGGGCTGCTGTGATTTCAGATATTTTGAAAAGGTCTCTTTAATTTTCAATAGACCATTTTGAAAAGTAATGTCCATTTGCCATTTTAGCATCCATCCACAACTTTTAATGTGTTTCCCGAAATGTGGAACCAATCTACCCATCTGAATACTGACAGGGTCTTCGTGTCAAACCTTTCAATGGTCTTTCTTACTAATGACACCAAAAGAAGAACTAATGTCACTCGTGGGACCTTGTTCAGGGGCCCTGCAAGTAATCTGGTTCTAATTGAGTAGCATGGAAAGCGGCTCCACCAAATGGGTCTTAAGAGATATCTTGGAAGTTCACTTTAACCCTCTGACCCTGCTTGGCTCTGCATGATGGCTGGGTTAACATTTTCCATTCGTAAGTAAAATATAAACTTGTCTTCAAAGTACAGTTTTTAAAGTGTATAGGAATTTAGTATGGGGATTTTTGTACACAAGGTGAGATAGCTGAGAACAGTTCTGAAATGAGCCTGTGATTGTCTGTGTCATGATTTGAAAAGAATCTCATTTTGTGAGGACCAAATGGACTGTCCTCACACACACACCCGCTCACTCTCTTTCTCTCTCTCTCTCTTCCTGTTCCTCTTACACAGAAGACATACATAAACAAACAAGCACACACTCTCAAGGCACTGTGAAAGAAGTCTCTGTTTCTACTTTTATTTTCCACTGAATGCTCAAACCTGTTCTGGACAAACAAGCTGACTTCAGGAAACCACAGGCTCAGATTTTTGCCTGGGTGAAAACAGTAACTTTTTTACAGTTGCTAAATGCCTGCTAGACCTTCAGTAATCATAAATGCAAAACCAACATTTTGAGTCAACAACCACTCCCTGGGCTAAATTCTATTGTACAAACATAGGACAAACATGTGCAATCAATCTCTGTTAAGAAAAGCAAGAAGAAGAAAACAGAGTTGTAAAACTTGTAATGTGTGTTTTATATGTTTCCTGTTGAGGTGTGCCCACCAGGTATACTCCACCCTCGTGAAAGTGCCTGACTCCACATGCTACATTTGATACATCCATTTCTCCAGGTCAGACATAGAAATGCATCATTTCAGTCAAATACCTCACTCTCTGAATGTTTTCTTTTTATTTACAAGGGTATGTTATTTCCCTAGTGGTAGTAGCCCAAGTCATGTTTGAGGGGCTAATGGAGGGCCTTCCCAGGGTAGTAGTGTGAGGGTGCCTCTGGCTCCCCACGCCTGTAAATAATGAGTGTAAAATGAGTTTTGTTGCACTTAATGCACAGATTTTACAGGCATTCCACAGCGCCAGATGATTTAGCCGCCATGCTCTCGCCCCCAGTGCCCCTTCACATCTCATGTTATGCAACGAGCCATTATCATCTCGCTCTGGAGCTGGGGGAGGAGGCATGTCTTGATTTCCTGGCACTTGTTCTTGTTTTTAGTTACCATAGCCACAGCTACCAAGAGGCCAGTCTCCCCCTCTCCCCCTAACACATACACACACACAAAATAAAAGATCAGGGTTACTCCACATGTCTACTTTTACTTCCACTTGGTTTCTATTTTCTATTATTTTCATCGTTTCACTTTTGTCATGTTCTTTTCATGTCTACTGTTATGACCTGCCATGTAAACTTTTGGAAAAGATAACTGATTATGTCCTACACAAGTCACTGACTAGAATATCACTTGTTATTACACGGCTCTTCATAATGCTGAAGAATGCTCCATTCACTTGAATGAGCCTTCCCAAAGTTTGGTGGTCTGCTAATTCTCAATAACAGACCGTTGCTAAGTATAACAGACCGCTGTCAAGGAAAATGGGTTTTGTGCTTCTATTTCACGTCTTTTATATCACTACGCAAAGACTGGAACTTCATTCAAAAGTGAAAGCGGACGGTTGATCAGCTGTGTTCTAATGAATGTTTGATTCAAGTGCTGTTGCAAACTATTTGTTTCTCTGCAAAAGCCACGATGAAACGGTAACAAATAGGCTATAGCCTGGGCTATGTAGGCTAAAGAGTCATATCGTGGGGAGTTTATTGTTTCGGTTTGGCAAGTAACCGTGTAATAAGCAGAATAATGTATAGAACGCCGGTCATTATTGGGAAAACTAGATGTACTGCAGAGCGGTACAAAATATGACCACCGCCCAGTCCAGCACATTTTTTCCACAAAAAGAAATCACGCTGAAAGGCCTATATGATTCTAACTGTCTCACTAAATTGCATTATCCACACTCAATTCTCACTGGTATCTGCTAGACAACAAGTACCAAGACATGATTAGTTCATAGATTTCACATGTAAAATTCATTTCTTCATCCTGTTCATAATTCTGAGAAATTCTTGATTGTTTGTGTTATGTTATGTGTGTGGGTGTGTGTGTGAGTGTTTGTGTGTGTGTGTGTGTGTGCGTGCTTGTGTGTGTGCCTGCGTATGTGCCTGTGCATGCAAGCGTACATATGTCTACTGTGTGAGAATGTGTCATACGTATGATTACTGTGAATGTATGTGTGTGTGTGTGTGTGTGTATCTGTTTGTGCACATGTGTGCACATGAAATGGGTTAACATGACCCCTGGAGGCAAACATATGGAAAAAAATGGTCATCCTAGGCCCTACAGTTCTCAAGATATTCACAGAGAACTGTGTCTGTCCTACCCTCCTTTCGGGGGTCCAGTCCAGCGGGGGGGCTACAGATCAAAACGAAAAATGATGGTTCCATGCTATCCATGTGGGGGTACATGCCCACCAAGTTTTGTGTACCCCGGTCTTTCAGTGTCCAGGGAATCCTTGTTGGTGTACGTCACTAAATGTACACATAAATTATTTTATTGTAAGGCCCCCCATGAACGAAAGTACACAAAACTTGGCATGCATTCGGAGGGTGTCATAATGATCCTACACTTTTAATTTTGTGCAGTTTTGACCTTGTCAGCCAGAGATATTGTGATGAAAACACCTAATTTTTTGCTTTTTAATTTTTAACTAGGTGGCGCTATACATATAAAAAGTGGTAATGGGATGGGTTGACATGCCCCCTTAAGACCAACATACATAAAAAAGGTGGACCTCCTAGGCCCTACGGTTATCGAGATATTCACAGAAAACTGTCTCCGGCCACCTACAGGCCAGTTGGTGTATAGTAACATAAATTAATTTATTGTGTGGCCCCCCATGAACGGAATTCCACAAAACTTGGCATGCATACAGAGGGTGTCATAATGATCCAATTTCGTGCAGTTTTGACTATGTTAGGTCACAGATACCAATTACAACACCTCATTTTTACTTTTTTGTGTTTAACTAGGTGGCGCTATACATGAAATGAGTGGTTATGGAATGGGTTGACATGGCCCCTTGAGATCAACATACAAAAAAAAAATGGTCCTCCTAAACCCTACGGTTTTCGAGATATTCACAGAAAACTGTGTCTGCCCTACCCTCCTTTCGGGGGGTCCAGTCCAGCGGGGGGGCTACAGATCAAAACGAAAAACGATAGTTCCATGCTATCCATGTGGGGTTACATGCCCACCATGTTTCGTGTACCCCGGTCTTTCAGTGTCCCGGGAATCATTGACGGAAATTTGGGCATGCGAAAAAGAAAAAAAAATCTGACTAAACCTATATGACCGCCGCTTCGCTGCGCGGCGGTCATAATAAGTCCCTTCAGGGCTCGCTGCGCATGGGGGTCCGGTTCGCCCTGTCGGGACTTATTTTCCCAATAATGACCGGCGTTCTATACATTATCCCTTACTTGAAGAACATAGCAAAGTCAAGTAGAACACTTGTAAGTTATAAAATATGTTATTGTTCTATTCTTTGGAGATATCTTGTAACAATATTGGGTAACACTAATAACTACACATAATTCATCATTTAATAAGCCTTTGTTACTTATTAGTTAATGGTTTGGTCATCATTAGTAATTTCTTGTTTATACATAATTTATCATCAGTAAAGCATTTGTTCACACAGTTATAAATGGTTTGTTCATAGTAAATAAGCCTATCCATAAATGTAAGTACATGATTTATACTTAATAAATAATAAAACAACCACTTGAAATGAACTAAATGAAATCATTTTCCTGTTATAAACCAGTTGCAAACAATTACAAAATGCATTTGTAAAGCATTGCTCCTATGCCAATTCTCATAAATAAAGTTTGTATACACAGTTATAAATGGCTTGTTCATAGTAAATACGCCTATATCTAAAATATCTTTATCAATTATTGTTAATACTTAATAAATTATGCAATAATATTTTATTGATGAAGTAATATTTCCATTATTTAACAGTTGTTACATACACATGCACTAATGATAAGTTAGGATGAGGATACATATTTTATAAACCACATCCTAATACTATAATTCATGATTAACTCAGGAGTTACACGTGGTTAGTTAATGATATTTGTGAGCTTATCTATGTCACGGTTCAGACAGACGACCAGAGGACCACAATTGCGTCACACCAGAAAGTTTATTAAACTTAAGGAAAAAGGGAAGTAGGGAGGAGTGAAGGCTCCAGGGGTTACTAGGAATAACAGGATTCGGGTCCAATGTGCTGGGTCTGTGTCCCCCAGTGGCAAGATCGTGCCCTATAGCGCCCGGTGGTGGGTGGTCCGGAAGTCCAGGATCTAAGAGTAGTCAGGAGTCGTTACAGCAGAAAGCAGGTCTGGTTTCTCTGGGGCAGAAGAGTATCAAGATTCAGGCAGGTCCGGGGTCACAAACAAGAGGAGCCAGAAGCGAGCAAACAGGTTCGGTGTGAGCTTTGCAGACGATCTGACAAAGGAGAGCTGGAAAGACAGGGCTTTAAATACTGGGAGAGGTTGGTGGGTAATGCAGCTTAGCTGGCAGAGTAATTAGAGCAGAGCAGAGCAGGGACAGGTGGAGCTAGTTAGGCTGAGTAGAGAGAGTGGTGAGCAGAGTGGAAGATAGTGGAAACCATTAAGGTGGTAACCCGGGTGGGAGGAGAGGGCTCATGACAGAACCCCAAGGGGACGGCCCCAGAAGTCCCAAAGAGCAACACCCACACCGGGCGGGAGGAGGGAGCGGAGGAGGGCTAGGAACTCCCTCCCGAGCGGTCCGAGTGAACGCCCTCATCCTCGGAGGAAGCCGGAGGGTCGTGGGTCGGGGAGATGGGACAGGTGAGACAGGGTCAGGCACAGGACAGGAAGCTTGGCTGGGCAGGACGGGTCAGGGACCCCTCTGGGGCTCCCTACAGAGTACAGGTTCAGAGACAGGGTCAGGGTCAGGCACAGGACGGGAAGCTGGGCGGGCAGGAGGTTAGGGACCCCTCTGGGGGCTGCCCCTACGGATTGCAGGTTGATCAGGATGTTGGTGGAAGGCGGTGATGAGTCCTATCCACAATCCGACTAGCTGGCACCCAGGTCCTTTCCTCCAGGTCCATAGCCCTCCCAGTCAATGAGGTACTGGAGACCCCTACCCCTCTCTGGACCGAAGCAGGGGCGGGTGGGTGTAAACCAGACCACCATCGACGAGCCGTGGAGGAGGAGGAGGAGAAGGCGAGCAGGGACCAGCGGACTCTCATGAATGGGCTTAATCTTAGACACATGGAAAGTGGGGTGCACCCTCATGGAATTAGGGCAGTTGGAGCCGGACAGCAGTTGGGCTAATCACTCACACGATAGGGAATGGGCCAAGGAACCGAGGTGCCAGCTTTTGCGACTCCACCCTGAGTGGCAGGTTCTTTGATGACAACCACACCCTTGACCAACATGGTAGGTGGGAGCAGGAATTCTCCGACGGTTGGCCCCGGTAGTGTAGCTGGCAACGGATCTGAGGAGGTGGGCTCCGGGCGGGCTTGTGACCAGGTGCGCATTTATCGACGGGCAAAAGCAAGTGCAGATGGGCAAGTAACCTCCCCTTCCTGGCTGGCAAATAGAGGAGGCTGGTATCCATAAACACATTGAAGGGGACATACCGATGGCAGAGCAGGTCAGAGAATTGTGTGCGCATACTCACCCATGTCAATTGCTGCACCAGGAGTGGGGGTTGAGGTCAGGTCATGCATCGCAGTGCCTTCGAAGCTCCTGATTTGCCCGCCTGACTGCCCATTGATTGGGATGGAATCCGGAAGTCAGACTGACTGTGGCTCCCAGCAGGTGACAGAACTCCTTCCAAAAGGCGGAGGAGAATTGTAAGGCCACGGTCAGAAACTACATCCTTTGGCAGTCCGTGGATCCGAAGACGTGTTCCAGGACCACCCAGGCGTCTCCTTGGCGGTTGGGAGCTTGGGGAGGGGAAGGTGCCATCTTGCTGAATCGGTCAACTATGGTGAGAATGACGGGTCATGCCACTTTGAAGGGGCAGCCCCGTGACAAAGTCAAGGGCGATGTGAGACCAGGGACGTCTGGGCACAGGCAGGGGCTGCAGCAATCCCGGCTGGGGGGCTGGCAGGGACGACTTGTGTTGGTTGCAGATGGGGCAGGCTTGGACGAAATTCCGTACATCCCTTCTCAGAGAGGGCCACCAGAACCTCTGGGCACAGCAGGTTGTGCGCGGGGTGGAGCCAGGGTGACAAGCTAGGCGGAGTCATGTCCCCACTGAATGACCTGGGACCTCAGGTTTGAGGGGACAAAAGGCGGTCAGCTGGGCAAGCTGGGACCTGGCTGGTTACGAGGAGAGCTTCCAGCACCTGTTCCTCAACAGCCCAGGTCAGAGCTGCCACGATGCAGGGGACTTGGCAGAATCGACACAGGATCCTTGGAGGGGGTCATCCCTTCTGGAATTGACGGAGGGCGCCTGGCTTGGTGTTGCGTGATCCAGGCCGGTATGACAGAGTGAAATTAAACCTGGTGAAGAACAGGCCCAGCGGGACTGCCTGGAGTTCAACCGCTTTTGGCGTCTTGGATGTACTCCAAGTTCTTAATGATCGGTCCAAACGAAATGGAATGGTGGACCCCTCCAGCCAGTGACGCCACTCCTCCAAGGCAAGCTTCACAGCCAGCAGCTCTCGGTTCCCTAGTGTCGTAATTGCACTCAGGGGACAAACCGGCGAGAGAAAAGGCACAGGGATGGAGCTTCCTATCCTCCCGCAGCCCACTGAAATCACAGCACCAACTCCCACATCCGGGAGGCGTCCACCTCATTGGGAATGAATTGCCGGTCCACATCAGGCATCTGGAGGATGGGAGCGGAGGTGAACCTTACCCTTGAGGGTACTGGAAGGCTTTGTCGGCTGCTGGGGTCCAGGTGAAGGGTTGCTTGGTGCTGGTTAGAGCAGTGAGAGGGGCAGCAATGGTACTGTAGTTCCGGATAAACTTTCTATAGAAGTTAGCAAACCCCAGAAACTGTTGCAGCTTCTTTCTGTTCTCCGAACTGGCCATGAAGTGACTGCTGATATTTTGGCAGGATCCATTTGGATACTTCCTCTGCCACTATGTACCCCAGGAAGGCCACTGTCTTGACGTGAAACTCACATTTCTCTGCCTTGGCGTAGAGGGAATTCTCCAGGAGACGATGAAGGACTTGCTGGACATGGCGGGTGTGTTCCAGACAGGTTTCTGAGTAGATTAAGATGTCATCCAGGTAAACGAAGACAAACTTGTTTAACATGTCCCCAGCACATCATTCACTAGAGCCTGGAACACAGCAGGAGCATTGGTGAGGCCAAAAGGCATAACCAGATACCGTGAGTGGCCTGTTGGTGTATTGAATGCGGGTTTTCCATTCATCTCCCTCCCGATCCCAGCACTAGGTGGTAAGCGTTTCTGAGATCCAACTTGGTAAAACAGTGGCCCCTGGAGCAACTCAAAGGCAGAGGTGAGCAGAGGCAGAGGGTAACGGTTTTTCACTGTGATGTCGTTGAGTCCCCTGTAGTCGATGCAGGGCGAAGAGATCCGGCCCTTCTTCCCCACAAAGAAGAAGCCAGCACCAGCAGGAGATGAAGATGGACGGATTAATCCCGCGGACAGAGAGTCGTTGATGTAGTCCCCATGGACTTTCTTTCAGGAGCAGACAACTAATAAAGACGGCCCTTTGGAGGGGCTGTTCCAGGGAGGAGGTCGATGGCACAGTCGCATCGGTCGGTGAGGGGGGCAGAGATGTGGCTCTTGCTTTGTTAAACACTTCTCTGAGACCATGGTAGCATTCTGGGACATTGGAGAGGTCAGGAGCGGAGTTAGTGGGTACTGGCCGAGGGGGCAGTGCGGCAGCAAGCAGGCAGGTTCGGGTGGCAGTCCTCTCCCCACTCCCTGATCACCCGGTCACCCAGTCGAGCTGAGGGTTGTGCCGGGGAGCCATGGGTAACCCAGGATGAGGGGTTGGCCTGGAGAGGGGAGCAGGTGAAACTGGATAGTTTCTTGATGGTTTCGGACAGACCCATCGAGACCGGGCCGCGGACATGAGTGACCGATCCGGTAAGTGTCCGCCTCTAGTGCCCGGCAGGAATAGGGAGGTGTCAAACGGTGGTTCTCCAGTCCCAGTTGGCGTGCCAGCTTGATGTCCATTATGTTGGCTTCGGGCGCCGGCAGAATCCACCAGAGCAGCCAGGGTGTGAGTTGAGTCAGAGAGGCTGGAGGTGAACTGCAGCAGGGGTTTCCGCGGGTCGGAGGACTGGATGGTCATTGAGCTCAACCGACTCCCCTATGCCCGTGAGCTTCGGGCTTTTAAAGGGCAGGTTACCACACGATGTCCATCACCTCCACAACAGAGGCAGAGGTTTGAGGAAGCCGCGCTGGCGCTTCTGCAGGAGTGAGAGAGGCTCGCCCAATCTCCATGGGCTCCAGACTGGTCAAGCTGACTTGGGTGAGTGGCAGTAGATGACAGGAGCCCAGTCGGATCTCGAATACGCCGGTAGTTGGTGGACCTTGGCCCCTCAATGGCACGACCGGTCTGTATCCCTTCTGTCGATCCGACAGTCAGTGCGATGGCTTCATCAAGAGTGGAAGGTAGTTCATGGGAGACCAACTCATCCTTGATATAGTCGGCCAAGCTATGGAAGAACGCTACCCACCAACGATGGTGTGTTCCAAGAACTTCGCCTCTTGCCAGGGTTCGAAGTCGATGGAATGGTCTGCACTGCACGGCCTGCCTTGTCGAATAAATGAACAGTTCAATAGGACGCCTCTGCGGTTGGTGAATCCAGGTCAAACACCTTCAGCATCTCCCTCAGCAAACAGGTCAAGGTTGCATTACGCGGGGTTTGACGTCAACTCTGCTGTTCCCCAGAGTCCAGCTCGGCCCGCCAGGTGAGTGATGGCATACCCAACTTTGGCCCCTTCCGCGGGGCAAGGTCCTTGGCTGCAAGGAGAACTGAAGTCGGCAGCTAGTCAGGGAATGGCGGACCTGGGTTGAATTGCCGTTGAACCGCCGGGTTTCCAATCTTAGGTTCGAGCAGCGGCTGCAATGACCGGGGCAGGTAACTTCGGGCAGGGGCTGGTGGGCAGACTGCCTGGAACTGGGCCGGTATGGAGTGGCTGGGGTAAGGTTGGTGAGGAGTTGGATGATCATGGCGAGTTGTTGTTGCTGCTGCTGGAACTGCTGCTGGTGCTGCTGGAACTGCTGATGCTGTTGGTGGGCCGACCTGAAGCAGGGAGGTGATGTCGCCGCTCATGCGGGCTAGCCCCTCTCTCAGTGTGTTCCAGGCGTTGCATGGCGGTGGGTTGCTCAGGTTCATCGGTTTCCCGTCGGGGAAGTGTGCGCTGAGTCCATGATGGTCAGATCGTAATCGTCACGGTTCAGACAGGCGACCAGAGGACCACAATTGCGTCACACCAGAAAGTTTATTAAACTTAAGGGAAAAGGGAAGTAGGGAGTGAGTGAAGGCTCAGGGGTTACTGGGAATAACAGGGATTCCGTCCAATGTGCTGGGTCTGTGTCCCCCAGTGGCAGCGATGCGTCCACGGCGACCCGGTGGTGGGGTGGTCCGAAGTCCGGGATGAGAAAAGTAGTCAGGAGTCGTTACAGCAGAAAAGCAGGTCTGGTTCTCTGGGGCAGAAGAGTATCAAGATTCAGGCAGGTCCGGGGTCACCAAGAGTGAGCCAAGGAAAGCAAACAGGTTCGGGTGTGAGCTTTGCAGGCGATCTGACAAAGGAGAGCTGAAAAGACAGGGCTTTAAATACTGGGAGAGGTTAGTGGGTAATGCAAGCGCAGCTGGCAGAGTAATTAGAGCAGAGCAGAGCAGGGACAGGTGGAGCTAGTTGGGCTGAGTAGAGAGTGGTGAGCAGAGTGGAAGATAGTGGAAACCAATTAAGGTGGTAACCCGGTGGAGTGAGAGGGCTCATGACAATCTAATACAAATGTAAACTTTATAACTTAAATGTGTTGCAAGGCATAAAATGTCCTCACTTTAGATGAGCTCACAAAATATCATTAACTAACCACTTGTAACTCCTGAGTTAATCATGAATTTAGGAAGTAGTTTATAAAATCCTCACCCTAACTAATCATCTGTGTATGTAACAACTGTTAAATAATGTAAATACTTCATCATCAAACATATTATTGCATCATTTATTAAGTATTAAAGGGACACCAGGCAACGTTTTCGTGTTAAAGGAACCGTATGTAAGAAATGTATTACAATTAATCATAAAATGGCCCTGATATGTCACTAGACATTAATCATGTTCATTTCAAATACTTATATCACTGACAACAGTAGTCTGGCCAGGATATTGTCATTTAAAAAGTGAAGTTGCTGCCCTCAACTGATGTTGATGTTGTGTTTTGACATGTCATGTTGTGTTTTGGCCTGATGCGCCACCCTCCACCTATCTACTAATCACAAAGTCAGTAGTGTTTCGGCATCCGGGTTGGCAACCTTGAGTCAGGAGGGGATACACCGCTCTACACTAATTTGAAAGTGGTTGCAGTACCAGTTTTGACCACAATCTTACATATGGTTCCTTTAATTAATCGTCTTTGTAAGTCGGTATATGGTTAAATGACTCATACGGGGCGGGGAAGAATATCCCACTTGCAAGTTCGGTGTATCCTACCCGCCGACCTTCAGTCTCACAAAGTCTCAGACATTGCGAGAAGCAGGATCAGTTTACATCCTGCATCCCCAGCACAGAGGCAGGCTAACGAAACGCTAGCGATTGTTGCAAACGTGTCTATAACGGCGGAGCCGGTAAATAAGCGGCGAAAACCCTTGACGGAAGACGCAACGGCGGGAAAAGAGCTTCAGACCGAGCGAGGGCTCGCACACGTATCGAAACGTACAGATGGTAGGGGGAGCTTCGTAGAGAAAAAGCATCAGGCTTGCCTGGTATCCCTTTAACAATAATGTAAATTACTAATTGATGAACAAACCATTAACTAATAAGTAACAAAGGCTTAATAAATGATGAATTATGTGTAGTTATTGTAAAGTGTTACCCAATATTGGATGTGTTTGCATTTGACATTCATAGCAGCAACAACTACAAACTGAATGTGAACACACCAGGTCAGTCCATAGTGTGTGTGTGTGTGTGTGTGTGTGTGTGCATGTTCATGCATGTGTACGTCTGTGTGTGTGTGCTTGAGTATGTGCTCATGTCTGTGTGAAAGAGAGAATGTGAGTGAGAGAGTGTATGCAGGAATGTGTGCAGTGTGTGTGAGAGAAGGCCAGGACTTAAATATCAAACCCTAAGCTCTAAAAGAAGCTGTGGCATGAACATATGACACCGAGCCCAAAAACATCCAGGTCTTTACACAAGGCTGACAAGGGAAACAAACCAACAGGAGAATAGGATTTTCCATGCATTGCAATAATGCACCATGACTGGCATGGAAAACCACTTAAAACACCTTGAATGCTGAAAGAGACCAACAATGTTTTTGTGATGTAAAATGAGTAATATTAGGAATCTGCTACTTAATCAGTTAATGTTCACCTACAGTATGATGTACCTTAAACCTTCAGCTGCCATCTATTAAGAAAGCGTGTCTGGAGCAGTTACATTCCACATTTGTAGTAAAACAGCAAAACCTGAGAGCAGACGCTGTCTTTTCCCTTGTCACAGTTCTAAAATAAAACTTCAAAATGCAATGTTACAATGTACATCCAATAATACACAAAATCAGAACCCCCCCATCTTCACATAGTCTAGTCGTGGTATGCCTTCAGCACTGGTAAAAAAAAACAACCCAGCACAGGGCCTTTAAATCCACAAGGATCCGCTTAGCATCCATCAAAGAGGCGCCCCAACGCGAGAGACCCATTCCACATTCCAAAACGTGAAGAGCATAAACGCAACCGCAGGAGGCGGGAGCCCAAGGGCAGAGATGGGGGATGTGGGGTTGGGCTCGGCCATTCTCTCACTAAAACCTGGATGACCTCCTGTGAGCATATGGGGACAGCCTCACGCCAGAGATCTTGGAGGGCTGTTGATTTTGCATGGGGGATGGCTAACTGGTCGCAGCATCGGAATATGGAAAAATTAATGATGTAATCATCGAGGCTATCTGGGTTAAGTATAGTCAGAATAGTTTAAACTGCACAGGTTGCTTAGCAGACATGCTGTCCCAGTGAATCGTGATCATGTAAATATATTATCATGGTAATATGCTGCTGTGCATGTGTAAAGGCATGATGGTTTCCATTATGCATATGCCTGTATGCCATGACAACTGCTTCCATTATGGGATGGGGGTGCAGCAACAAAATATGTCTGTCAAAAAAGAACGGCAGTCTTTTATTCAGTCTGAACACTTAAAGCATGTGCCCGCCTAAGATGTGTACCATATGGATGTGTGATGTGATCTCTCTCTCTCTCCTATTTGAGGAACACTGTATGACTGTATGACACTGTCAGTGTGACTCTGTGAAGTGGAGGTGAAAGATAGTACTGTAGTGTTGTGCTGAGTATGCATGTATGTAAGGTTGTGATCACACCTGACTTTCTTTTTTGCTGTGTGCTTCACCTCACTGTGTGCTCTGTGTGTTACACTAATCCACAGATGGGATAAATGCAGACCAAATTCCTTGTACACAGTATACTTGGCCTATAAACATGATTTACATTTACATCTTATACAATGATT
This sequence comes from Alosa alosa, assembly GCF_017589495.1. Lineage (NCBI taxonomy): Eukaryota > Metazoa > Chordata > Actinopteri > Clupeiformes > Clupeidae > Alosa > Alosa alosa. Next base: position 31,728,552 of record NC_063192.1, on the reverse strand, counting down.
TTCTTAAAAGTTGAACAAAAATACACGGACTGTTAAGAAAACCAAGTCAGTTGTGAACATGGTCTTGCAATTTTAGAACCGGAGGGCAGGTTTTAGGGGATTAGCTTCAAACAATTAGCATCGGCTAGCTGAATACTGTTATTAATTCATACTTATTGAGCCGCTGTCAAGCACATTGTTTCCATAGGCTGCTGCTGTAACTTTGTGTGTGTCGATAAACCAACTGTGTAAATATCTTGTAACTCTTGTAAATATTTCTCTGATGACGCTGTTGTGCTGTGTCTGTGTGATGTCTTTATGTGTCTGCATTGTGTGCCATGTGATATGGTATCTGATATCTGATAATGTGATGTGTGAAGGTGCATGAGCAGTGGTGGCAGTGAAACTGAATTTCCCATTGGGGACAATCAACTAACTAACTAAAAACATTCTAGTCACATCGTCTTTTATAAATGCCATGCTGCACCAGACAGAGCTTTTAGCCTATCCTAGTGGGTGCCATCAGAACATTTTTCTGCCTCAGAACTGCGTCTGAAAGGGGGTGGTAGGCAATTTTATCCAACTCAATATAGCTGGTATCTGATGAGAAACGACTGGTACTGTTCCCATTCTGTTGACTGGATGTCTCTGTGCCAAGCTGCTGCTGTCCGCTGACTCTCCTCACCATTCTATGTTCCAGTTCACTGGGCCGGGTCATGTCTGCGGCCGTAACAGCCTCAGCACGGTGTGCCAAGTCTGATGAGGTCCGGAGGAGTCACAGTAACTGGGTTAGGATCAAATGGGCTTTTCAACGTGGTCTTTGTCCTGGTGCTATAATTGGGACAATGGGGGCCTTTGTTTCTCTCTGAGAAAGCACAAAGTATTTTTGGGATGATTAGACTAAACAGTGAGCATACATGCATTTTGGGAAGTAAGGCAACATCACATAGTGCACCCACTTTTCTCTTTGTGAACAGAATGAATTTATCACAATGAAATTAGTAGTTAGTGTCAGTGGTGACCATATTTCTAGGGAATTGAAACAATCTGAAGGGACTTGATACATGATGGATAAAGAGTGATGCATCATTGTGAGAAAAAACACATGGAACATTTTGTGCTGGAAAGTAAAAAAAAACTAGATTTTATGGGCTTCAAAGGTGATATCAGTCTTTCTATTAAAGGAGAAGTTTGGTATTTTTCAACCAAGTGCCTATTTCTGGATGATAACTGATTATCTTACTCTTCTTCTGGTTGCCGCCAACTTGCAAATCACTAAAAGCCGTTTAATACTCTTTTCTTTACACTTTACAAAGGCAGTACTGCCTCAAGCCTCGCTGAGATAATATTTTCAGTCTTACTCAAAATCGCACAGATTAAAGGCGTTTTGTGGCAGAGAAGAATATGATGTAGTGGTCAGTGGCTTTAGTTGTGTTTAGAACAATTGAACTAATAAAATCTCCTCCTTTAACAATTGAACTACTGAATAAAATCTCCTTCTCCTGAACATGCATTTTGGGAAGTAAGGCAACATCACATAGTGCACCCACTTTTCTCTTTGTGAACAGAATGAATTTATCACAATGAAATTAGTAGTTAGTGTCAGTGGTGACCATATTTCTAGGGAATTGAAACAATCTGAAGGGACTTGATACATGATGGATAAAGAGTGATGCATCATTGTGAGAAAAAACACATGGAACATTTTGTGCTGGAAAGTAAAAAAAAACTAGATTTTATGGGCTTCAAAGGTGATATCAGTCTTTCTATTAAAGGAGAAGTTTGGTATTTTTCAACCAAGTGCCTATTTCTGGATGATAACTGATTATCTTACTCTTCTTCTGGTTGCCGCCAACTTGCAAATCACTAAAAGCCGTTTAATACTCTTTTCTTTACACTTTACAAAGGCAGTACTGCCTCAAGCCTCGCTGAGATAATATTTTCAGTCTTACTCAAAATCGCACAGATTAAAGGCGTTTTGTGGCAGAGAAGAATATGATGTAGTGGTCAGTGGCTTTAGTTGTGTTTAGAACAATTGAACTAATAAAATCTCCTCCTTTAACAATTGAACTACTGAATAAAATCTCCTTCTCCTGAACGGTAGTTAGCAAGTTCAAACTTTTGATTGAAAGTAAAATTATGTGAATTGGAGTTTTGAACAAGATTGTTTTTTGCATTATCACTGAGGAAAATGTCCTGGCTTCCTGATCCGGTAGCGTCAAATCAGCGGGCGCCTTTGATCTTGCAGCGCTGCCCAGATCAATCAAATCAATAAGGCATGTTTGTATTGCAGCGCTGCCCTGATCAATCAAATCAATAAGGCATGTTTGTATTGCAGCGCTGCCCTGATCAATCAAATCAATAAGGCATGTTTGTATTGCAGCGCTGCCCTGATCAATCAAATCAATAAGGCATGTTTGTCACTATATTTTCACTATAAGCCCATTCAGTGCAAAAAACGGTCTTGCTCAAAATTCCATCAATTCACGTAATTTTGCTCTCAATCAAAAGTTTGAACTTGTGAACTACTATAAATGGACCCTAGGTTGTTTTTACTCCAGAGTTACACTTTAAGGTGAACATTTAATGTGGTGTGCATTTTGATCAACATTCAAGTACAACAATCAGCATGGTTTCCAGGCAAATGTGAGTGCTACTGCTACATACATCAATGTGGAATGGAATGTAGAACATACTCTGATTGTGACTTCAACTACAGCCATTTAAATGTTGTGTTGTGATATGGTCCAATCAGGTAAAAACCTCTACAATGTATCACTCAAATCATGACTTCTATTAATCAGCACTTGTGCTAATAAAATAAATGACTATAAACAATCCTGGACCTCTCCTTCAAAAAAACTCTGCTCCAAGAATATTAACACAAGATCTAAATTAAAGACATATTAGGCACTTCCAATGGTAAGGAAATTAATGCATGTGTGCAAGTAATTCCGGGATGTCAGGGGGAAGTGCTGTTTCTTCCTGCCAGTGTGCGTTGCGTGGAGCCTTTTGTGTAAGCTTACACAACTTTGGCTGATGTTCCGCAGGCATGCTGGCTCACTCACACTGCTCTATTCTGCTCTGTGTCGGCGCAATAGAGATCCCAGTCTTGATTAAAGAGATCACAACTCCCCTGGAGGCTTAAACGCTATTACAGCGGGAAGAGAGGAGCCAAGGTTGAGCTCAGATTTTTCCTCTGTTCAAGGCAGACAGGTGTCCTCGCTCCCTCGTGTGCAGTCAAACTGAGCTCAAGTCAAGCAGAAAAGGCTTGGGGAATTGTATGGGGATTTGCAACCACTCTTCTGCCTCTACGCCTTGTATTCTATGATCCTGTTTATTTTGAATTCAAGCCGTTTCCAGAGTCATGAAAAGTCATGGCAATGAAGATAATGATTTGTCAAAGAAAACAGAGTAAACTAGGACACACATGGATCTAAAAGAACATTCTACATTATGCCCTGAATATTGGGGGGAAGGCAAGGATGTTGAAACACACCACTGTGACAGCAAATGCTATAAGCAAAAGGGTTCTAGATCATTTTTAGCTTTGTAAGTTAAACATTTATTAAGACAATGGTATTGAAAAGCGGAAATATGAAAACGATTCCATGCACTGACTGTGCGTCTAACTTCTACACTGTGTGTGTACACGATGTATGGCTTTTGAAGCCTTGGACACTTTACGCCTTGTTCTCATGCTGAGCTTGACTGTCGTACTGTATGAAGAGCTTGTCAACCTCTGAGGTGGTGAGATATTTTAATGAACTGAGAAATACCATTGGTGCATCAGTTATATTGCGTATGGAAAGAAGTCAATAAAAACAGACCAAAGCCTGAACTCTGCACTATGCTCAACTAAGATTTGGAGAAGTTGAAAAGTTTAGGAGTTCAAAGTATATAGCCTGGCAGACACCCCAGGAATGCTTTGGTTATAGCAAGGGGAAAAACAAAATAAAATAAATTGTGTGAAATATGGAATAAGGCCTGTTTTTATAAAAAGATGCATCTGTTGTTCCACTGCATCTGACACAACCTCTGGGCTTTGTGAGTTGCATGATGGTGGCTTTGAAAAGCCACAAATGTGAAAACTGAGAGTCTGCACCTCATCAGCTCCATGCTGGAATTACATAATCTGTGGGTTCTCCTTAAACTGCAAACAGACCATTTCCTAAGTTTCTTTCTCCATTCTCTTCCAGTTTGGTACAGAGATCGAGGAAAGCTACATATTGCTTTGTGGACTTGGAGACATCAGAGAGACCAGTGTAATCTCTAGTTAAAGATGCACCCTCTGAGCCAAACCTTACTTAAAGCACATAGCAGTATGATCAAGTGTTATCAGTGCACTCTGTTAAAACAACAATTGATGTTAAATAGAGAACCAGCTTGAAAAAGCTTTGACAGGAAATACATTTCTGCTTTACCAGGCATTATATTACTAGCCTGTTATTAATGGTGGATGTTTATATTCATGCTGGCACCAGTGCTTTCTTGTTGTAGACAGCATTTCTCAGGGCGAAGTTCAGTAAGAGTAACATAGTTTTGGATGCAGTAGTTGAATATCAATCAAACTTTAACATGTTAACTTGTCCTGTATTGTCAATGCCCTCCCCCCTCACACACACACACACGTTTTAGCACTTTAAACCTTTGCATTATGTGTGTGTTGATTGCTGTATTGTTGTAAACACACTTAGTCTTAGTTGACTCTATACTATGAAATGTACATGTACTTTCAGTTGTCTGCTGCAGATACAGTACACACCCGGGATAGGTCTTATAATCCTCTACAGAGTTTATTGATATGCTGCCATAATGAACAGCAGGCCCTTTCATCCACACACAGGGCAAATTCTATTTATGGAACACAAATGTTTCTTTGTTACCAGGTGTTCCTTAAAAAGAATGCTACAACACCTGTATAACACCTGATCTGGTCTGTACATATTTTTGTTCATTGTTACTGTGTTTCTGGGTATAAGCCCATTTAAAGAAGATTCCGGGTTCAAAGTTCTGAGAAACAAATGCATATGCAAGAGCAGAACTCTTATTACTGTTCCTGAAATGAGAAAAACAAAAGATAGACAAGGTGTCAATCAAGGATGTTTAATTGATCAAGTTTTAAAATAGATCTTTCACAAGACATATTTAGCTATACCAGTAAAAACCTCAAGGTATATGATATAGCGTTGCATAGAGGCATTCTAGACATGAGTTTCAGGTGTTTTATTCACCCTTTTGTATGCAGTAACAGGTTCAAGATCAAAAGAGCATAGCACACTCAGCCACTGTTCTTCCAGGCCATAAAACACAACAACACAGCAAGCTGGCTAACTGCAGGGGACCAAAAGTGATTGCTTCAAGAATTTTTATCTGTGGACACCTCACAAAAGAGTTTATAGTGTAATATATACCAGTACCATTGAAAATCCCTGAAATCTATGTGCTATGCATGCATGCAGTATCTGCAGAAGAGTAATTATGCCAACTAGCTTCCAAAGACATTGCTGATGGGTAATCTGAGATGCATTCAGGCCAAAGCAGGTGACAGTGAAACCTCCACAATGTCATCCTTAGACCTGCCACCTTGGAACATTGTCGTGTTAGTGCTGAAACGAGACCATGCAAAGTTATTTCAGGTCCTTTTAGAGCCCAGGTACAAAGCCCTGCGTGATAACGCTGCTCCACTACGGTTGTGGACCAGGGTATTTGACAGTTGAGCCTCTCGTTAATCACGGCTCCGTTTGACTTTGCAGGGCGAGGGTGACACGGGGCTGATTTATTCATCAGGATCTTTGACTCTTGGAACCTTTTTGACTCCGCCGCACCATGAGGAGCTAAACTGAGAGAGCATGAGCACATACAACATGCTCCACATACCTGCCCACAAGGAGACTCGTGTTCACTCACTGGCCGTCTCTCCATTGCAGTTTAGATATATTGACAACTGCAATCGCAATTCATCACATGCAAAGGCACATAATTACACTGTTTTGTACCTGTGCCTGTAGTGCTGTGCCTGTAGTGCAGTACACGTTTCCTGTGATACATTAAAAAAAAGTTTTAACACGAAAAAAAGGAAAAAGAAATGTAATATGTTCCACTGATCATTCTGTATTTGGGAAAATGTGCATTATGGGTAACATCTGATGTGTCAGGTCTATAATGGTAAGCATTAAAAATGATCTTCCGTGCACATTGCAAGGACACCAGTCTTTATTTTATGATAACGTCAAAGTAATATGATATCCCCCATAATTCTTTGCCCGAGTAATGTCGTACACCACAGGGGTTACAAGCACATGGCCTTAATTGTCTCTTGTGTCCTGTAATTCGCGTCACTGTCATTTCAAGGCCTGCCACAGAGGGCGGGGGGGTTGCAAAGGGAACATTCAAAATCTCAAGTGCCATAAACACTATGGAACAGCATGTGGAGCTCTTTCGCGTGTGCTTCATGAAGAATGACTCAGCAAAATATCAGGGAACACATGGTTAGAGAGACTGGGACTGGGTGTGTACCGGTAAGTGAAGTGCAGCTGTGGCAGTTGGTGTTGAAAATGAGGTACACATTATAAAGCGGAGGGGAGACAGACAGAGTGAGTCGGAGGGAGAGCGAGACTAACAAAGACTGAAGACCCTACAGACCAAAGATTCTAGAGCGGAGTTCTAGAATCTTTGCTACAGACCCTGCCATTTTTACTGTCCACGATGTATTACATACTGTAGATACACTGTCAATATGAACGACTGATAAGTAAGAGCGGTGCATTAACATATGTGTTTGTGTTGTTACAGATCCAATATTTCATAACATATGCATACTTGTTCATTCTCTTCTGTCAGAATATGTATAGCCTTATTGCTGTCATAGTGACTTGAAAAAGAGGGTAATATAGCAGGGATTACATCAATCAAAACCAATCTCCAACCTCCAGTTTGTTTTTCATGGGCCACTGCCCATATATCTGGATGGCAAATAACAAGTCCTCTTACATTCTCTAACGATTGTAAATACCACACTTCTTCAGAGCACACTTCCCTGAGTCTCCAACCTGCCCAGCAAGTTCAACCTCAACTTCAGCTGGATTCATCCCCTGACTAGCTTCCCTTCCCATCTCGGCTAGTTCAAACCGAAAGCCTTTTTTCAAAAAACTACCAAAAGCTACCTTTTTATATATATTTTTTTATTGAGCATCAATAATAATACAAAACATCCACAATGGGACAGCAAAATGACATAAAAACAATGCTCATAATTCCAATGTTTACCTTACCCCCACCCCACCCACCCTTCTCCCATTTCTGTGGGCCCATCCCACAAACCCACCTGTCTCTGGGTATAACAAACATTTAAATAAAATAAAAACAATAAATAAATGACTAAATAAATGGAGCAATTAAATATCTATAAAAAATATGTATTTTAAATAATAAATAAAATAAAATAATAATATATAAATAAATAAATGAAATAAATAGAAACAAAAGTGGGGTGTTAAGTTATGACAATAAAAGTTAGGAAAAACTCAGATATCTGACTCCTCAGGAACGATGTCTAAAGACTCTATGATGGATAGTAAGGGGTTCCAAATTCGATTAAAGCTCTTCAGGGAGCCCCTGAGAGAAAACCTCAGCCTTTCCAACTTCAGATTATATAAAACTTCCTTGATCCAACGATCATGGGATGGGGGCAGAGCTTGCTTCCAATTTAGAAGAATCAATCGCCTGGCCAGTAGGGTGCAGAAAGCCATGGAGTGTCGTGCTTTAGCTGAGAGGGTATTATTAGGTGAGATACCAAAAAGGGCAGAGAGGGGGTGTGGATCTGCCACAAAATTATAGGCCATTTGAAGAGTATCAAATAATTTAGCCCAAAAAACTGTCAGCCTTGGGCATGACCAAAACATGTGCATGAGGTCGGCAGGGGACTGGTGGCATCTGTTGCAAGCGTCAACAACATTGGGGTAAATTTTAGACAATCTATGATTGGTGTAATAAATCCTGTGTATGAATGTACATTGAATCAGCCCATGTCGGGCACAAATGGAGGAGTTATGGACTAACTCAAGGATATTTATATTAAGCCCAAGATCCTGTTCCCATGACTCCCTCGTGTGCTGGGGGAATACTGAATTGATGCAGTCCATAGCACCGCTAATATGTGAAATATTCCCTTTCTGATTGGGGTTTGTCATAAGAAGAGTGTCCAGTAATGTCTGTGGGGGGAGATTAGGGAAATCAGGATAATGTTTCTGAACAAAATGCCTAACTTGAAAAAAACGGAAAAGGTGCGATGATGGTAGCTTAAATTTAGCAGACAGATCAATGAAAGACATGTAGGTCCCCTTATCATAGAGATCCTTAACAGATAATATGCCACTATCAGACCAAAGTTGAAAGGCAGAATCCATAGTGGATGGTTTAAAATTGTGATTGTGGAACACTGGAGCTAAGGTAGAGGAACCTTGTAGGCCAAAGTGCTTTCTAAATTGCAACCAAATTTTAAGCGACTGAGTGACCACTAGGCTAGTGCTGACATTAGTAACAGACACAGGAAGCGGGGAACACAAAAATGACCGCAATGACATCTGAGTTGAAGAAAATTCCATTTGGACCCAGGCAGGTTGCAAGATAGTCGATTTAACGGTCCAGAATAACATTTTTTGAATGTTAGCAGCCCAATAATAATGTAAAAAATTGGGGAGGGCAAGCCCCCCAACCCGCTTTGGAAGCTGCAGTATCTTTTTCCGCATATGCACAGGTTTACCGGCCCATAGGAAGGTTGATATTGATTTGTCTAATTTGGCAAAATACTTTTTTGAAATAAGTACAGGGATATGTTGAAAAAGGTAGAGGAACCTTGGCAGGACAGTCATTTTAATGAGGTTCACCCTGCCAGCCAAGGACAATGGTAAACTAGACCATCTGCCAAAATCTTCCTCGACTCTCTTGAGCAAAGGAACAAAATTGTTGTTAAAAGTATCTGATAGAGACCTAGAAATGAAAACTCCCAAGTATTTAAATCCCTCATCCACCCATTTGAAAGGTGCTATATTATCTGGCAATCGCCCCGGTAAATTGTTAATTGCAAATAATTCACTCTTTCCTAAATTTAGTTTATAACCGGATAGTTGACCAAATTGTTTCAAAATGTTTAAAACTATTGGAAGAGAGGTAGTTGGATTTGATACGTAAAGAAGTAAATCATCCGCATACAGTGACAGTTTGTGTATTACTCCCTGGCGGGAAATGCCCTCAAATCTCTCCTCTGATCGTAACCAAATGGCCAGTGGCTCAATGGCCATGGCAAACAATAAAGGTGAAAGTGGACACCCTTGTCTTGTGCCACGGTGGAGCTGAAAAGGGGCTGAGACAATATTGTTTGTTTGTACAGATGCTACTGGAGATGAGTACAGCAACTTGACCCATGAAAGAAAACCTGGACCCAGGCCAAATCTTCCCATTACTTCAAAAAGGAAGTCCCACTCCACCCTATCAAAAGCCTTTTCGGCATCCAGCGACACCACTACTTCAGGTGTGCTGGGGCCAGGCATATTTAAAAGTAAATTTAAAAGTCTTCTGGTGTTGTGGAATGACTGCCTGCCCAACATGAAGCCAGTTTGGTCTGCCGAGATGAGTCCCGGCAGAACATTCTGGAGACGGAAAGCCAAGATCTTAGCAAGGATCTTGTAATCTACATTTAGCAATGATATGGGTCTATAACTACTACAGAGTGCAGGATCTTTATCTTTTTTTAGGAGAAGAGTAATTGTGGCATTAGTCAAAGTTGGTGGGAGTTGGCCAAGTGACAAAGCTTCGTTGTACATGTCGCTCAGAACTGTGGAAAGGAGAGGGGCAAATCCTTTATAAAATTCAACAGTGAATCCATCTGGGCCAGGTGATTTACCACTCTGTAAATTAGTGATTGCATTCATTATTTCAGCAGCTGAGATTGGTTTAGCCAAATCTTCCACCAGCTTCTGGTCTATTCTGGGAAACTCAATGGTGTTTAATGGTTTATTCATACTGTTTTGAGTAGGATGATCAGATGCATATAGATCAGAATAAAATGTGGTAAATGTTTCATTTATGAGTTTAGGGTCAGTATGGATGACTCCTAAAGGAGTCTTAATACTCGGAATGAGCCTAGACGCAGCTGCAGCTCTGGCCTGTTGGGCCAGAAGCTTACCAGCCTTGTCCCCTGATTCAAAAAATCTTTGTCTAGATTTAAATAGTTGTGATTCCGCTTCCTGTGTAGTTAAAAGATTAAACTCTGTTTGAAGAAGCTACCTTTTTAAAGTAAACATTTAATAGTACAAGGTAAGTACGGCAGATTATTGCCATTGTCCAGCTCCCTGCAATGGACGGGAACGACAGGTGCATAGCCTGCTTGGGAGATCAGGGGGAGGAAATCGCATCCGGCCCCAGTGCTGATGCCAGCCTCTTGGCTGACTCGTACTTCCATCAGGAGCCTGTGGCAGAAACCACCAACCACTGCCTGGATGGACGGCTGCTTCTTCGGGGCTTTCCCCATGAAGCACGATCGACCACGACTGGCCTTTCCAGATTTCGCCCAAGGAATCTGTACTCCTGGTAAAACCCACTTTTACAGTCTGAAAGTTGCTAGTATATCAGTAACCTGCTCTGTGCTCTTTGCGCCAGTGATTTTCCCTCTTGTGCCAGTGAGCTGTCATTATATGGAATCCACTATCTTGAAATCTCCTGGCTTCTTCTTCTTCTTCTTTTGAACTAACTCTATAACTCTAACTTACGCTTAATGTACAGACATGTTGAAACCGTTGTGTAGGTCTGGAGTTGGACAAGAGAGTTACTTTTTTTAGATTTTCTTAAAAGTTTATACTTTTTGAGAAATAGGGGATTAAAAATGTCAAAAAGCTCATTTTTCCCCCATAGACTTGTATGGCTGTGATGTCATAATGGCCTAAAGCCAGCTGCACTCTTTAAGCTCCCAGAGAAGTTCCCGGGCTAATCAGAACACTGGCACAGGTGTCACCTGTGAATTCAACTGTCTCAGTTTCCCGTCTGTCAAAATAAAAGTCACAGCCATATCTCATTCTTAGCGCATTATATCTCCAGAACGGCTTGACGGATATGATTCAAATTTGGTACAAGTGTTTGTATGGACTCAAAGATTAAAGGGGTGGTTCAGGATTTTGGACATAGGACCTCATTTCCAAGTAAGCAAGTGTGATATTTATCAGTGGAGACCGTTTTCAACACGTTTCATCCAGTCCTTCTAATTGCAGAGTTCGCAGGTGCTAGGCTAGCGCAAGTCAACGGTATGTGCTAGCCTGCCACTAAAGACAGTCTTACCCACTCCAAAGTACACCCGAGGCAAATAAATTATAACGCCAGACTATCGATGTAAATGTCTGTATTGACAGTGTTATTTCTAACGTTATTCTATCCTTGCATTTCAACGATCGCATTACATTTTGAGGGACTAGTTTCTTAGCAGCGGCGGAATTATACTTGCTCCGGTTAGTAGTACTGCGCCGAAAAGTAAAGTGCACTCCAATGGGGATACCTAGTAGTAGCCTTGGTAATATCAGTCCGCCGCTGAGTTGCAAAATGACTACTAACAACTTTAGGGACCAAAGTATAACTATTGCAACGCGATGCAAGGGTAGTTGTATTTCTTACACTATTCTATCAACACAGACATTTACATCGATTGTCTGGAATTTGCCTCAGGTGTACTTTGGAGTGGGTAAGACTGTCTTTAGTGGCAGGCTAGCACATACCGTTGACTTGCGCTAGCCTAGCACCTGCGAACTCTGCAATTAGAAGGACTGGATGAAACGTGCTGAAAACGGTCTCCACTGATAAATATCACACTTGCTTACTTGGAAATAAGGTCTTATGTCCAAAATCCTGAACCACCCCTTTAAGTGAGCTGATGTTGGAGGTCAAAGGTCAAATCCATGAATACTCTGAGCGTGATATCTCAAAAATGCCTTGACATACATGCCTGAAATTTGGATTGAGTGTTTGTATACTCAAAGATGAAGTGAATTGATGTTGGAGGTCAAATGTCAATGTGAAAAACACCTTGAGTGTTATATCTCAAGAACGCTTTGACACACAAGGTTTTTTGGTACGAGGGTTTGTATGAACTCAAAGATGAAGTGATTCAATGTTTTTTTCCAGGAATCTCCCTACCAACATTAAGCCAGCAGCTTTCCATCCACTATTGTAATTCCTCTTACATTTTCTAGTTGTTCACTGAGACTCCAGTACTCATCCGTGGTCTGCCTGTGCTGCATTGTCGGCATGTATCAACCATGTGTGCCTTGAGTCTCCTGTGTGAACGCCTGTCTATCATCGCCAAAGAGGTGCTGATACATTGGTTAACGTTGCGTGAACTCTGCCAAAAGAGAATGTATGGTTTAGTATAACTTCGCTCCTCCGCTCCACTGGCACTTTGGACCTGGTCTAATTGATCCCTAAATAATGTAAATCGAGGACTATTTTACTACACAGAATAGAACACTGGGTTGGATTTACAGGCATAGTTATCAGCTGGCTCAAATCATATCTACAAGAAAGAAGCTTCTTGTTGCCATTGGAAGCTTGTTGCCATTGGAAACTACCTCAACACTAGCATCTTTGACCTGTGGTGTTCCAGGGGTCGATCTTGGGGCCACTATTATTCAACCTCTATATGCTCCCACTTGGACAAATCATCCAAAATCATCCATACCTTAGCTATGCAGATGTCACACAAATGTACTTAGCTCTGTCAGTGGTCCCCTTGAATCTATGTGTCAGTGTATAGAACAAATCAACACCTGGATGTCTCAAAATTTTCTTCAGCTGAACAAAGAAAAAACTGAAAACTGGTAAAAAGGAGGAAAGACTTAGGGTTGCCACTGTCCTTGATACAAAAGGGTTGAAGGCAAAGGATACTGTTAAAAATCATGGTGTATTAATTGACAATGATCTAAATTTCAACAGCCACATGAAAGCGATAATTAAATCAGCAAAAATATTGCCAACTTTAGAGGGCTGATGTCAAAACATGACTTAGGAAAACTCATTCATGCATTTATCTCCAGCAGGGTTGATTACTGCAATGGACTGTTCACAGGCCTTTATTAAAAGACTATTACACAGCTTCAGGTGATAAAAAAAAGCAGCTAGGATTCTAACAAAAACTAAAAGAACTGACCACATTACTCCAATTCTTAAGTCCCTGCACTGGCCTCCTAGCCTGACGAGCCAGATCCACATCAAGATGTAGGATCTGGGGACTCACCATTCGCAGTCTGAGGGGGGGATAAACGGTTGTCTTTCAAATTCCATCTGCACACAATAGGATAGCACTACAACTCATGAGTTCCATGCGTTTTCCCACCAGCGGAGCTAGTTGGCTAGTTGTTCAAACTTTTGCCAACTTAAAAAAAGCTCAACTCGTGTCACGCTGTTCGCCAACAGCAACATTCATTTTCTTCGTTTTCAGGGAATTCACGCCGAACTGTCGCAACTCTGCCATCATTATGTTAAGCCCGCTTACCGACTCTATACACGATGTGATTGGCCTGATCGAAGTTTAATTTTTCCAGCTCACAAGCCAACGGAGAGTTGCTAGAGGTGCGTCTAGATTTCTCGGCTACTGGCTTCCAGTAAGTCACAGGATTGACTTTAAATCATTACTGCTTGTTTATAAATCAGTCAATGGAGCAAGACCTAAATACCTATCAGACATGCTTCAGCAGTAGGCTACACACTTTCTCGTCCTCTCAGGTCCTAGGTGAAAAACCTGTTAGTAAAACCTGCTGTTAGAACTAAACATAGTGAAGCAGCTTTTTATCTGCTATGCAGCTCAGCTCTGGAACCAACTTTCTGCTGACCAAACTGTTCTCAGATGCTTTCTGCTAACTGCGCTGAGTTACAAATTCTGAATCTGTCTTAAAAAATTATTTTACCTGTCTTTTATTACTTTTATTTTTTTTTTTTACTACTTTTGCTTATTTTCTTATTAATTTTTTTTTTTTTTTAATGATTTTACCTTGTGAGTTTTTTTTATTATGATTTTTACCTTTTGAACTATTCTTTCACTATATTGCCCTTCTATGCTTTTATTTGTTATTACTGTTTGCTTTTGTTTATGTAAAGCACATTAAATGACCTCTGTGTATGAAATGTGCTATATAAATAAACTTGACTTGACTTGACTTGGTTCTTTGCAATGCGAATATATAAAAGCAATGACTCATGAACAAATCCCAAAAACGGGTAGTTGGAGATTGGTTCAGATGGATGACGTCATCCGTGAATGACTTTCCATTAGTTAACATCTTGTGTATTGCACTAAAGATCAGCCCTTTCATTCTACAGGCATTCACATCATTCATGATGGAAACAAGAACATTTCTAAGTGACTCCAAACTTTTGAACAGTAGTGTATATAAATCCATGGAGTATATCATGCTTTGTTTACTAATTGATAGTATTTGCAAACTTTTCAGAGGCATCACAATGAACAAGACAATAATATAGAACTTTTACATTTATTTGTAAATGTATCTTAAGAAGACCAAGGGGAAAATATATTTATAACCTGTACTGAATTATGTACACTTTTTACATTTCTCACAATTTACACTGCTGCAGATTAAGATATATTATGAGAGGAATATCTCTTCTCCTGTGACATAGCCATGGTACACATCATTCCTCTCAATTACATACATTCAGTGGTGGCAACCAGCCAGCTAGCCGGCTAGCACCTGCTAGTACAAGAGTTTCAAATGGATCGAAAGGAATGTGTCGCTGACTGTGCATAGCTCACACTTCACTCTAAATCACTCACTCTCATGCCTGTATTACCTTGCCCTGGTGCAAACAAGAACAAAAGGCAAAAATGAAATGAAAAAAAGAAAACATCCCCGGTATTCATTCACAAATATCTAAAACCATAAAATGAGTGACATGAAAGCCAAGATGTGGATCAAAGTGCAGGGGAAACAGCTTACTTTAAGGCCACAGCTCTTCAGAATGAAGTTTGCATACAACTGTTTATCACCTTACACATTTGAGGGGATTTTAGAAAGTCATCTTGCCAGTAGTACCAGTCTTGCCACCTTGAGAAACATGCTTGTACAATCACAGAGATTGCGCAGGGAGATCAGTTTTCCCTCTTACACAGCCAATGTTTACATCCATTACATGTTTTAGCACACTTCAACACTTGATGAACCCCATTGGTGCAACTGTGTAATTCTTATCTATTGTTCAGCCTTCATAGCCAAACTATTACTACATTTTCCAAAATTGCAGTCATTTATCCGTTAGCCAGGTGCGTACCAGACTTTACTTTCTTCATGTTGGGCAAGGCCAGGTGCAATCTGCTCTACAGTTCACATCTACAGACAGAGTTGGGGGATGGTATGGGGTGACATTAAGGCAGTCCAGGGGAGTTTAGCACCATATGCCTTCAGTTAATGTTGAATAAATGTGCAACGACACATCAGGCAGGACAGGACAACCGCCAGTCCTTGAAAAAAGGCTTTTAGGGCTTCCAGTAGCTTCTGTAGCCATGAGCTGAGGCAGTCGTTTGTGTGTGACATAGAGGAGCTCTTTTTTTCCATGTCTGTAGCTGCTTAGTGTCAACCAAAGATTCTAGAACAGAGCTCCGGCTCTAGAATCTTTGGTGTCAACAAGTATTCCAGAAAAGAACACAACACATAATCCAGTTATGGGTCTTACTGCAGGGCTGAGTCTGTCCATGGAATCAAAATAATTATTTAACATCACTTACTATGTACTTCACTTAAGAAGTGGACATATTTAAAACTTTAGTGCCATAACAGTTTCATTGGCCCCCAATTTGGACATAGATGATATACTAAGCCCAGCATATGTATAGCATTTTTGATATTCCAAGGTGAGTCTTCAAGAAACAATGACAATCATATACAGAAAAAAGATATACACAGAAATATACTTAATCACGTGTTTAGGCCAAAACAATGTACAATAGGTCATATTCCTTCATAAATGGGATAGAAATCCAAATGTCAGTACTATAGAATAAGTACAAATGTGCGTATTTCCTTTAAGGGCATCAACGGTAGTCATGAACTGACCCATAGACCTAATTAGACTTCAAGCAAATCACAGTTATCCCTCAACAAAACACAAGGCAAAGGATCTCCCTCATTTGCCAATAGCTTATAATGGCATGATCCTGACAGTGATCAGTAGTTCAAATGAACCTACATTTTTGGTTTTGAGGATCTAAATAGCACAACTACATTGGCAAAGAGAGACATTATCATAGAGTAGGATAAGGAATGTTGATGCTTTAGTTATAGGCAGGTACATCAACAATAAAACATTAAAGTACTTTGAAAATTAAATTATGATATTTATTTTGTCTAAAATTTGGAATAGAAAAAAAGAGTAAAAAAACTACAAAAATACACTCTAAATGAAACTCAATAATACCATATCAAGTAACAGATTTTGTTTTTTCATGTTTGAAATCTTTCCCTTCAGTCATTTCCTTATTCAATAAATTATCACAGTACCACATTTAAACTTCTCTTCCTGGATCACCTCATCAACACACACACACACACACACACACACACACACACACTATCACACATATTCAGTCTTCCCATTCACCTTTTCAAACTCTCTCATCCTGTGTGACCCATTCTGTCTTTAAATCTCACACACAAGCTTTTTCACAGCCCTTGTTCCTTTTCTTTTTTCCCATGTTTGCCTCTCCTCTCTCTCCTCTCTCTCTCTCAACTCTCCTCTCTCCTCTCTCCTCTCTCTCCCTCTCTCCTCTCCTCTCAACTCTCTCCTCTCTCCTCTCTCTCTCCTCTCTCCCTTCTCTCCTCTCTCTCTCTCTCCTCTCTCCTTTCAACTCTCTCCACTCTCTCTTGTTCTCCACCCCCCAGTCCCCCCCCGCCCCCACCCCTCTCTGGGCCCCAGTCCAAGCCAAGGGGGTTGTCTGAGGTCAGTTTGCAGAGCGCACTGTCCTGCTGCTTCGTGGAAAGCGATGGACTTTGATGTGTTTGGACAGGTGATCGCTGCGGGCAAACTTCTTCTCACAGACGGAACACTGGTATGGCTTGACTCCTGAGTGCGAGCGTCGGTGTCGCGAGAGCTCGTCTGACCTTGAGAACCTAGCGAGAAAAAAAAAAACAAGAGTCAGCCAGGCGACCTGCTTCCAAATCTCATGCCACATCAAATGTGTTTCCAAATGCATTTGACATGTTGTAATCTCCCCTGCTCCAATACAACCAGTAGCACATTTGAGAGTGAGGATGGCATGATAGTATAAACAACCACAAGTTCACATAATTTCCAAATTTATTTTAAAAATGTATTCTAATTGAACACAAATAGAATCTTTGTGAATGAGAACAAAAATCATCATCAGGTATCTCCATGGAAAAGATTACAGTCATATTATTGCTTGTTACTAGGCAGAGTCATATGTTCCTATGGATTTTACATATGTGCTGCCAGAGGACACCATGTGCACTATCCTGGCAAATGTCACCAGCTCGTAGCTTTTTGCCCAACCCTTATTTGAAACAGCACATGTGTATCATAAATTCAGTCCTTGTCACATCACTGAGGTTACACACATTCTGGCTGTTTGCTGTTTGGCTGACAGTCCAGTTAGGAGTTAATCCTCTCCTGCCCTGGACTCTGACTTATTCATTCACATATTTAAGTCCAGCTTTCTCTGTGCATCTCTAAACAGTAGTACTGCATTTGTTGATTTTTTCTCCAAACATAACATTTGCATATTTGTTTTATAATAAGGAGCACAATGACAACAGGTCCAGTGCTGCCATAACTCACTGCTATTGCACACCTCTCAAATACATTCTCTTTATTTACATTTTTGGAGATGACCATGGACTTTACTGCAGAGTCATTAAGAACAGAATCTTGTGGCCTTAGAATAGAATCCTGGGCCTCTTCAAGAGACCGCAAGACATATCAGTAACAATTACATAGCAATCAAGCACTTGACATGACATAGAGGTTCATTTCCCCAGTGAGTGTAAAGAAAGGTTGAAGAGATTACTTCCACATCCCACAGCAACGTACAAAAATTCTATGTTATCAATGTGATCAATGTCCTCAGCAGACCTTACACCGATAATGACTTTATCAGTGGCTTTCCTTCAAGAAAGACTAACGTCCTCTTTGGCATCTCAAAGTGCAAAAAACCCCTATGATATTTCCACCAAGGTAAGTCCCCAGCTTCCCAAGCCCCAGAACGAATGCCTTTCTTTAATGTGCTCGTTGGAGTTGAGTGTGTTGGAGGAGACCCTTGGGCATGGGTGGAGTGACCCCACTGCTGGGTACTTCTGTACTCCTAGTCATCAAAGCTCTCACACTGGGCTCTTTTGTAGCTTGTTGAGCTACAGCTGTAGTTTAAACTCATTGCCCTCTAGAGCACACATGTACATAGCATCAGTGGCAACACACACACACATGGACACACACACATGGACACAAACACAGACACACACGCAATTCATTCATTTTTTCATACAGCCAAATGCATGGAACTGAATTCCACAGCCAACACAGCATTTAACATCACCACCAAGCAATCATCTACAATTATACAAGCTGCAATTGCTTTGTAATTAATCTCAGACTTGCTGTGTCAGCAGCCAATTCAACAGTTTTTCAAGAGTATTTTTTCTAAGTCAAACACATACTACAAGATATACAACAGAAGAGGAAACAAGAAACTAGATTAAATAGAAGTGCAGCAAGCACCAATTCACATCATACATCATGAGCCAACTAAATTTGGTTGTGTTTAAAACTCTACTATTCTCTAAGGTAAATTAACTTCACTATTCTTATCATTGACAAATGCAGAAATATGAAACTATATGAAAACACACTTCAGAAGTTGTGACATCTACACATGTGTACTTAGAAAGTATGAAGTGTGCTTGCTCCTGTCGATTTGGATGTCACTTGGCCTCTTTTGCTGTTCGTGGGGAACCAAAGGAATGTGAAACATGCTCATAGAACTACGAGACAGCCAAATTACAGACGGCCAAAGAGGCATTCTTCTTCTCCCTCACATGCATTTCCTGACCACGTAGAGGAGGTCGCGGATGCCAACTTTGAAGGCCGCATACTGTCCTGAGGCAGTGCAGCTCTCCCTGCAGAGAGGCTAACCTAGGTCACTGATAAAGACAGTGGAGCCCAGAGTGTCTATAAGTGGCAATCTAACGCTGGCACGAGGAGATAGAGTGAGGGCATGAATGCACACTATGGCTAATGTGAGACACTCTGACCTGGGACACCGAGACAGATACCAACAGCTACCACAACACTTCTGCCACCTACACCTTAGTCTTCATATGTATCATCCATAATAAGAAGTCATATCTATATCATAGCTTAGTCTTCATATGTATCCTCCATAATAAGAAGTCATATCATAGCTTAGTCTTCATATGTATCCTCCATAATAAGAAGTCATATCATAGCTTAGTCTTCATATGTATCCTCCATAATAAGAAGTCATATAGCTTAGTCTTCATATGTATCCTCCATAATAATAAGTCATATCTACAGTATATCACTGCTGCATGTCTGTCTGTTGTTTGTGGTTCTATGTAGAGAAACAAAGACATTTCTGAAAACAATGCTGTTTGTGATATCTATAGCTGCAAGCTCCTTTGCTTCATTCAATTGACCATTCAAACCCATTAGATTAGTTTAAGCGTGGTTGAAACGGTTGACAGTGACCACTGACATGAAATGTCATGCTTCATCTCCGTCATTTAAAGTGTTTGTAGCATCAGCACATTTCGAGTTTACGAACTTGACTGCAGTTTGGCTGTGTTTTAACAGAGCATGCAGCCAAGTGCAGACGGAGAGCAAACACAGCAGATGCCTGAGGGAGCAAAGTCTTTCCTTACTTCAAAGGCTTTATCTAATCTAGAGCTTTGTGAGAGAGGGACAAAAATGGAGATAGGGAAAATGTGACAAAATATGCTCATGATCTTTTACCTGCATGCAAAACTCTGTGCAATCTGTTACTTATAATGATGTATCAATGTGTAGTCGAAAGTGGACTCTGGCCAGAGAGTTGTCCAGCCGATGGGACTCCATAACTTAGTTAAAGGATGTGCAGAGAAAGAAATACCCTAATCTCATATCTTTATTTTGTAAGATTGGGAAGCAGGAATGGGAGATTTGATGTAATATTTCAAATAAAATCTTTTGGAATTATAACTGATTGTTTGAACATGTTATTCCTACTTGTGAATCCAAAGAACAATATTGTCATATCACCAATCTCTCTCTCTCTCTCTCTCTCTCTCTCTCTCTCTACTCTCTCTATCTCACCTCCAGCCACATCCAGGCCAGGTGCAGGCGAAGGGCTTCTCTCCTGTGTGCCTCCGGAGGTGTGCCTTCAAATGGCTGCTTTTGGTGTACATCTTGGCACAGCCTGGGAAGGTGCATTTGTGCATTTTGATGAGGTCTGCCACAGAGCTTTTCTGGAACTTCTGGCCCCAACTAGGAGGCCCGTGCCCTGGGAACCAGCAATGCCTCCCTCTCCTAAACCCATGGGCTTGGCTGCGATGGGAACAGGGGCAATGCGGACAAACTTTGAGGAAGAGCCGTTACGATTAGCTGGCGGTGCCACCTGAGGAACCAGTGCGAAAGTCTGACCCTGGATGTTGACCAGGAGTTGGGCAATTTTGATGTCCGAGGCTGACGGGGTGGGCTGTGGTGCCGGAGATCCATTCGGGCTCTGCTCCTGTTTGATCTGGATGGGCTGTATTTGTAAAATGACCGGTACACTTGTCCCATCCGACACTGCTGACTTGCTGGAGGAATCCTCCTTTTTAACACCCGATGCAGCACTCACGGGGGAGCCCGTCATGAGCTCTGCATTCTCACTCTCAGTGTCAACAGTGACCATATCAACACTGGTGGAAACAGTTTGGTCTGGGTTCTGTGCAAAAGCCTCACACCCAAAGATGTGTTCTATACCCTCCAGCAAAGTCTCATCGCTGGCCTCCTGCTTGAGAGCGACCACCTCCATGTTCTCCTCCAGAAACTCCTCAATCTCCTCCAGCGTGGGCTGAAACAGCAACCGGGCATGGTCCTCCAGATCCGCCGGGAACGCCGGGAAGTCGGAAGTCTCCTCTTTGGCCGTCCGCTCCCGCCGTGACTCCCAGGCGAGCCCCATGGGCAGAAGGGGAGGGACCGTGCTGGGGGCGCTGGTGGCGGAAGAGGAGGTTCTGCTCAGCGTGGCCTGCGAGAGCAGGAAGTCCAGGAGCCCATCCTGGCTCTCACCGCTGCTGCTGCTGCTGCCGTAGCTGGACCCCAGCACCTGGGACTCGGGGCTGGAGCAGGAGCGCAGGCTGGAGGTGTCGCTCTGGTCGTCCTCGGAGAAGGGCGAGGGCAGCATGTGATAGACACCCTCGTCTGTAACCATAGCTAAGTGGCTGTAGCCTGGTGGGGAACAAGAGAAAGGCAGGGAGGTCTCTTCTCTGGTAAGCAAGTGATCCACCATTCCCTGCTCCCTCCCACTAAAACCCAGCAGTTTCCTTTTGGGAGGCTTCAACAAGATCCTTTTTCCTACAACGAGCATAAACAATACATTATTGTCAATACCACATGTAAAACACACACTAACACAGACACAGGCACACACACACACACACACACACACACACACACACACACACAAAACGCATTAACGCACACACACACACACACACACACAAATGTGGATCTCATCATTGGAAACTGAAACCCTAACCAACTTCTGTAGTTTGTCAGGCACAAGGGGTATGACAGAGAGAACATATGTAACAAAGCTACAGCCTCACTACAGAATGGAAAAATGTACAACCTTGGGCTTGCTTCACCATTTATAATGAACTTACCTATTTATAAAATAATAACATTTAAATTGCAGGGAAAGCAAACTATATTTATTCTACTTTGGAACTAATAATTCTGATGCAAACTGCATTAAACTGATCCTTGTAATGTGTCAAAGAACTTAACTGTAATATCGTTAAACCCTATGTGATCTTAACTAATAAACCCTATGTGATCTTAACTAATAAACCCTATGTGATCTTAACTAATAAACAATCCCGTACTACTGTAACTACACACAGTCCACAGAATCAGCCTATGAAGAGCTTCGGGACGCCCAAATCCGCGTTGACAATTAACCGAGAATAACCCAACCTTCAAAGGGCAATGTCACCAGAACAGCATTGATGTGGATTACAGATATAGGACATATTTTTTTTATATATATATATATATATTTGAAATATATTCAAGTTATCTTACAACAGTGCAAAACCTACAGTCGTATTATGTAATCAGGCAAGGTGCAGGAGCTAGCTATATCCTAAATTGTAATAACTTTGATCCGTTGCATACATCTTGAACCTTTGCGCTGTTGTAATAACATGAATAACTTGCATACATCCTTTAAATCTTTATAGCGTCTTCGGAAGAAATAAACAGCAGGCTTCTCAATGCAACCGGCGAGGACAACGAGTTGTTTCTGCATAGTTTCATAATGCCAGTTGGAGGAACACTGAAATGCACTAAATTGTTCCACAAATGCATTAAACCCAGATATGACCACCATTGTGGTCTCGTAAACAAACGCCTCCCCAGACTTAGCATATGCAAAATAAATCTAACAATAAATAACAAAATGAATCAAACTTACCTTGCAATTTAAAGTCTGGTATCCTATCTACAATCCAGTCCTATGCTTTCACCTACAGCGTCTTCTTAAATTCTGTACCAGTACACGAGTGTGTGTGTGTGTGTGACCTTCCGTCAAGCTTCACATTGCAACACTGAGCACAGTGACGATCATGCGGTCTTTGCCTGTTGTAGACTTGGCTACTACTACATTACCATCACATGATTACTGCCGAGTAAGTTCAGAGAAAACTATGGGTAGGTTGTGAAGGCTCGTCTGCTGCCCTTTCAGGGATTGGTCGGATTTGTCAGAGGCTGGACTGTCGTCTGTGTGTCGTCAATGGAACAATTGCTGTTCAACAGCCGACAGCCACACCAAAGTTGCGCACAGCTGGCTAACAAAAATGATTAAGTTTTACTATGGAAACTATCTATAATAGCCAATATTGGACAACATTCCCCCGTGAGAACCAGAACATGTCCTTCCAATATGGCTGAGAGCCTGAGACACATGTTGTAGCCTGTAGGCCTACATGTTGCCTAGACAGCTGGTATCGACTTTGGTGACTTTGGTCTTGGCAAAGGATCTTCCGATTTAGATCTTCACAGTTCACAGCTGGTGCCATCGCTGTTGAGCCATTAGACAAGATCAAATGCATCATAGATTCTCAATGACATGCCATTTTGTAATGGCAGCAACAAAAACAAACACATCCAACAAATGACTCTACTTCAGATTAGAGAAAGTAATTCTAACACATTTACAATTTTAAACTTTCTTTTTTGGCATCAGTATTCATTACAGCACTCAACATAGCAGACAACATCTCCAGCAAAGTTGTGGGCAAAGTCAGTGAGGTAGCCTACCGAGTAGCCTAAGTCAGTCAGTCATATTATCTATTAGCCACCTGGGCCTACCCATACTGATTAAAGTGTGACAAGAGAGGAGCTGACCTGCTGGTGAGGTGTGTGCCCTTCCCCAGCACAGCAGCACATGCCTCTGACCCTGGGTTATCTGCAGCAGGGCTACTCTTTGTTTGTTAAATCCTTTAAAAACATGACAAGGTCAAAGGCTGCATGTTCTTTCACTACACTCAAGGGCATCTTCTACCAACAAATATGTCTTCTTGTTTTGGCCAGAGTACAAAAAACAGGTCACTGGGATTATGTTTGTTCCATTTGGACTCAGTGGTATTCAATTGAGTTCGGAGGTCCACGTTACTCAGTGAGTTAAGCAATAATATCATCATTAGGCTAATGGCTATGGAAATGTTTTGTATGGTTAATTTTGTATTGTTTTATTGTCAATTTGGACAAAGGCTTTTGCTAAATCCCATAACCATAACCATACACATAAAACAATGTGTATAAAACTAGCCTAATTAATGGCGTTTTTTTCCCTTTCTCATAATTACCCATAACCTCAAGTAGGCCACATAACTGACTGTCTGGTATGGGCTAAAGTTTCTATAGTTTAGTTAAAATCAATTTAGTTTGGTTCAAATTCATCATGCTTCAACAATAATGCAGTTGCCTAGGACCTACCAATTAATGGAAACGTTTCACTGAGTCTTTTAATGAGAAAAATACACTTGCAAAGTCATCCCACTGCTCATTCAAATTTTCAGACAATAGCTCTTCTCTTTCCAACCCTCTTTCTGTGGAGAAACTGTGTCTTCATCGCCATCTGTCGGCTATGCAAGTAGGCCTACTAAATGTTTGAAGTTCAATTATGACGTTCCCGCCACTCATACTACAGAGCAAAGATTCTCTATGATTCTAGAGCGCTCGGCTACAGAGCCAGATTTATTACACATTTATGACGCAGTATTGATTTGACGAGGAGGGCGTCAAGCAACATTCCTCAGAGATTATCCAGGATTAGGCGTATTTTATCCGCGATGATATTAGGGTAAATTCTCGTCATTTTGTTGATCAACTCTACCTGGTGTTCGTAGTACCTTCATAAATAAAACAACCTCAAACTGTAAGCTAACACTGACATTTTCAGACAATGTCTACATAGGCTAGATTAAATCAAAGATCGTTTTCATTCATGTGACTGGGTTTGTGAAATGCAAGCGTTGGTGAATCCATCTGACAAAGTAAGTAGGCCTAATTTTAGTCATGTAATTTGATGTTGCTTTAGTTTTTAATATAATTACCCAAATGTGAAGCCATGTAGGCTACCAGGAAATAATGGAAGAAACAGTGCAATGTACAAATTCTGAAAATTATATCGAAATAATGGAAACGGATAGGAAACAAAAACATGTGTTTGATCAACTGATTCTGAGCCATTTTTATAACATAGGCTACTTTAGATTAAAAAGATGAGGCCTTTGTGTATTGTATTGTCATGAATGTATTGATACTATATTCCATCTGTCTCTTCACATCACTTGTTTTCACTGCTGCAGAAAGACAAACTGCCCTGATGAATATGAAGATGGGAGGCAAAGCAGAGTGTCCACAGTCAGGTGACAAGCTATCACCACACCTTTAAAAGAGACAGTTATTTATCAATATCTGAATGAAAATGATTATGTCTTTGCAAGGCTATATCATATTATGTATTTGTGTGTGTCTTCCCTGGGCTTAGTTGCACCCTTTCACCACTGACATTTCTCTCCCAAACCTTCTCCAAATAAAAGCTGCTGTGCCAATATAACACCACTTCATCCACACCTCATTATACACTCGGAGCACTGCACGTGAGGGCATCTAAAGCCATGTTTTTATTGTATGTATTCTCTATGATATTCATGCAGGTGGCGCTGGAAATAATGACTCAAGCATTTCACTGAGAAACCCCTTCAAACTCCCCGAAGAAGACATCTTTCTTCTCAGAAACAAACAGAATAAGAAAAAGAGGCAGGTGAGTGTCCACATTCATTACATTACATTACATTACATTACATTACATTTGGCTGACGCTTTTTAACCAAAGCAACTAACAACATGGTAAACAGTAAGTTTTAGAACAATTCTCACAATTTTAGGACAGTTTAAAAGAACATTAGAGTACAGTAAGAATAAGTGCGGCCGGTGAGTGCTGTTTTTTAACAGTTACTTGTCAGTTTAAAACGGCTGGTGAGTGCTAGGATCAGTAAGACTTGTTGTAAGTGTTGCTATGAGAGTAGATGTTCTCTAAAGAGCTGGGTCTTCAGGAGTTTTTTGAAAGTGGAAAAGGATGTCCCTGCCCTTGTAGGAACTGGAAGTGTGTTCCACCAACGAGGAACAACAGATGAGAAAAAGTTTGGATTGGCTTGAGCGCACGGTGGTAGAGCTAGACGTCGCTTAGATCAGAGGAGCCGAGCGGTTTGGAGGTAGTGTAAGTCTGTAAGAGGGCATTCAAGTAGGTGGGAGCAGAACCGAGACTACTTTGTAGGCAAGCGTTAGAGACTTGAATTTGATGCGGGCTGCCATAGGTAGCCAGTGTAGCTGGATGAGCAGCGGGTAACATGTGCCCTTTGGGTTGGTTGTAGACCAGGCGCCGCTGTTCTGGATCATCTGAAGTGGTTTCACTGGCGCAGGCTGGGGAGACCTGTCAGGAGGGCATTGCAGTAGTCGAAGTCGTGAGATGACTATTGCCTGAACCAGAAGTTGGGTAGCATCTTGAGTCAAGTAAGTCCTGATTTTCCGTATGTTGTAGAGTGCTAAACGGCATGACCGGGCGACTGAGGCAACATGATCTGAGAAGTTTAGTTGGTTGTCAAGAACAACTCCTAGATTTCTTGCAGTCCTGGTCGGTAAAACAGACAGGGAGTCAAATTTGATGTTGATGTCGTGGTGTATGGTAGGTTTAGCTGGGATGACCAGCAGTTCAGTCTTTGAGAGGTTCAGCTGGAGGTGGTGTGCCTTCATCCATGTAGCTATGTCTGAAAGGCAATCCGAGATCCGTGCACTGAAACCAGGGGTCGCCAGGTGGAAAGGACAGATAGAGCTGTGTGTCGCCTGCATAGCAGTGGTATGAGAAGCCGCGGCTTAACGGATAATCTGTCCCAAGGAGGTGGTGTAGATAGCAAAGAGGAGGGGGCCCAGCACTGAGCCCTGGGGACCCCTGTGGTGAGATGGTGAGGTGCGGATAGCTGACCAAGCCATGATACGTTAAACGAAAGTCCTGTGAGGTAGGATTCAAACCAGGAGAGAGCAGAACCGAGATTCCCATGTCAGCCAGTATAGAGAGAAGGATACGGGTGATTAACCGTCAAAGGCAAGCCGATAAGTCAAGCAGAATGAGTACTGATGACCGAGCGGTCGCCTCTGGCTTCTTTAAGGCTTCTGTTACAGACAGCAGAGCCGTTTCGGGCAGAGTGGCCGCTTTTGAACCCAGACTGATTTGGATCCAGAAGGTTGTTCTGTGAAAGGAAGTCAGAGACCTTGTGGAGACTGCTCGTTCAATGCCTTTGGATAGGAAAGGCAGTAGTGAGACAGGGCGTAGTTCTCGACTTGAGCAGAGTTGAGAGAAGCTTTCTTTAAGTAACGGTGTTACCCGGGCCATTTTGAACGCTGTTGGAAATGTGCCAGAGGTTAGCGAGGCATTGATCACATGTGTGATAGCTGGAGCCATGGTCGGGCTGATGGACTGAAGTAGGCTCAGAGGTATAGGGTCCAGCGAGCATGTGGTAGGACGGCTGCATGTCAGGAGTCTGGACACTTCACTCTCGAGAGAGGCGTGAATGCTGAAAAAAGATGTTCCAGCAGTCCCTAGAGGTTGTAGGAGTGCGGCATCTGAGTCAGATGCGTTGAGTGGGCATGTAGAGAATTGACTGCTGATTGCCGCCACTTTGTTTGTAAAAAAATGAGGCGAGGGTATCTGCAGTAAGGCTGGATGGAGGAGGAGGCAGCTGAGGGTTGAGTAGCCGATTTGAAGGTTGAGAAAAGTTTTCGAAAGTGTCTGTAGCTGTTGATTTTGTCATGGTAGAAAGCAGTCTTAGCAGCAGTGATGCTGGCTGAGAAGGAGGTCAGGAGTGTCTGGTAGTTTTGAGGTCGTCAGCTAGTTTGGATTTGTGCCATTTCCTCTCCTCGCGGAGTTTGTGCGCCATGCATCAGAGGGTATCATTTAGCCATGGATGAGAATGTTTGGATCGAGCCGCCTTGTGGTTAGACACGAGGTCAGTGTGGAGCAGAGCGAAGTCGGTGGTTTTCATTAACCTCCAGAGAGGAGAAGGTGTTGAGTGGGAGGTAGACCGAGGCAACCACAGAGGAGAAGTGCGTTGGAGACAGGTTCCGGATGTTGCGGGCGGAATGTGACCATCGGCTGAGGAGCCGGAGGCTGTTCTGACAGGCTGACGCTGAACTGGATGAAGAAGTGGTCAGAAAGATGGAGAGGCGCCACCATGAGGGTGTCTGTGCTGCAGTTCCGTGAAGATCAAGTCAAGCTCTTTGCCAGCTTTGTGAGTCGGTGGGCTTTGAACCAGTTCGAGGTCAAAGGAGTGGACCAGGGCCAAAAGTCCGCTGAGCCTGGGGCATCTAAGTGGATGTTCATATCACCGAGAACAAGAAGCGGACAGTCATGCTCAGGGATGGAGGATAGCAGAGTGTCAAGTTCGTCAATAAAGTTAAGCCCTAGTTGGCCTGGAGGGCGGTAGATGACCAGCACGTAGAGTTTTGCTGGGGCGATCACTGTGATGGCATGGAATTCGAATGAGACATATTTGTTTGAAGGCAGTAGCGGGGGTGAATTTCCATTTGTTGGAGATCAGCAGGCCCGTCCCGCCTCCTCGGTCCAGATAGGCTTAGGGGTGTGGGATAGTGTAAGGTTAGTGGAGATTGCAGCCGGGTGGCAGTGTTCTCTGGTTTGATCCAAGTCTCAGTGAGAGCAAGGAGTTCCAATGAAAGGTGGTTGGCATAGCCAGCTATGAAGTCAGTTTTGTTGATCATGGATTGACAGTTCCACAAGCCCATGGAGAAGGAGGTTTCTGTTGGTGAGGACCGTTTAAGTTCCTGGAGGTTAAGGGGATTTCTGCCCCATTACAGAAACTCTTGGTGATTTCAGACCACACTGAATTGATCTATGAAATCTTTTGCTGTGTACATAACTGGCTATGCTATGTAGCAACAAAATTGTACTAATACAGATGAAATTCCTTGTGCTATTGGGGGCTTCCCACAGTGCTTGATGAACAGCTAAATTAATACTACAACATGACACAGGTGTCACGCCATATGGGCCTGTGGGCAGATTTGGACCCCAAAGCAGACACGGATGCAGTGGATAAGGCAAACAAAGTCTTTTATTGCAACAAAGTCTCTAACGAAAGATAGTAAGCATAATTTCAAATAGTCCAATGTCATTACACGGGGCAGGCAGGTACAGAATAAATCCAAGAACAGTCCGAGGTCGTTACACAGTGCAGGCAGGCAGGCAAACAATCAATCCAAGAAACAGTCCGAGGTCCTTACCAGTGAGCCGAGCGATAAGCGAATCTGTAATCCAAAAAGCAATCAAGGTCATGCACAGGTACGGCAGTGAGATGACAGGTAGCAGGACAGGGAAAACCCAGCTCAGGATCTAGAAGAGCCGGGTCGGCCTGTGACAGCAGGATACAGCATCAATGCAAAATTGGCTTGATACAGCCACAACATGTGCCGCAGGCTGTACCTAGAATCTGTAAAGGCATTTCTTCACTGTACAGCAATCACTGTCCATAGCCAATCACCAACCTAGGTTAATCACACACCAGGGCGCAGGATACAGCAATAAACAACTGGCTGGTGGCATGCCACAGCACATTTAGTTATGACACTGTTCTCTATGATCCCATAGGAACTGGAGCACCAGAAGGAGCTGAAGGTCCACCAGAAGAGCACATATTTGGGGAAAATCCAGGACAAACGGGTGGAATTTCGCCAGGCTCTGAAGAGGTGGGAGAATGAAGCTGACTCCAAGACAGCCAATACCTCCCTCAGAAGTGGTCCTTCCTGGAGGAAAGCTGCTATCCAAGGTTTGTAGAGCATACAACAAATCAGTTTGCCTCGTAAATCCTAGTTCGCTAAATGACCCTTTGTTTTCGGTAAATTATTAAAAGGGGAAGTATCGGGGCACCCGGTTGCCTTTTCAGAGACAAACACTAACTGCAATCGGTGAAATTCTGATGATGGTCATGAGCAGTAGAGCAGCGTCCAGACTATCTACAGTAGTTCAGGTTTAATCTGTGCAGATATAAGGATTTGACAGACATGCTATGTCTATGTTAAGCTACAGTGCATACCTAGTTTCCAATGAGCAATAATATGTGCCCTCTCTGTCTTTCATGCAGAGCATGTTCAATCCATGCCATATATTGAAGATTTCAGTTGATTTGTATTCCTTTCATAGAGTACTCTTCTACTTCACTGGAGTCAGTTTTCTTGGGGAAACTGAGGGCTATACCTGTGAACCAAGGTTTCTGGGCTTATTCAAGTAACTTCAGGAGGAACCACTGATCTCAAAAGAGCATGTCACATTTAGATGTTCAGTGCAGTGTTGTTCAGTGATCAGCCTTCTCCTGAGGTTACCTAGATAAACCAGTAGTCTCACTTTGTAGTGAACCCCTCAGGCGTTTGTTTTAATGTTTGATTAACATTTGATTAATAATGTTCTATTGACACCACTTAAGGTCTGATTATCAAATTGATTAAAAAGTTACCATCCATACAAATATTTTTCTCAATCTCATTTTAGAACAAAATGACAAAGAAAAAATCTGTGACTACATGAGCAAAAAGAAGGACATGTTTCTGCTTGAGGTAAGGGAAAAGATCAGTGAAGTTTAAACTATTTTACTTCTCTCATATACAATAGCTACTTTCGAAAAATCAATATTTTGGTAAAATACTTCCTGTAAATGAAAACAGGGTAACACTTTATTTTAAGGTTCACATGTTAGCCACTAATACATACCTAATTAATGCCTGTATTAGTGACGTGTAAGGCATGTGTTAGGCAACATTAATCATTTGTTAGGCGTGTATTCAAAAATTTCTTGTTCATGACGAATTAGGCCTTTATTCTTGATATAATCTTAATAATGACCTAGTAAGCCTTGATCTCTACTTACTAATTAGTAGTAAGTACCAAAAGAGAATGTGTATAACCCACTAGTATACTGTCTGAATAAATTCCAAATAGTGGGAGATGTAGAATAAGACATCTGAGATGACTGGGAGAATCCAGCTCAAAAGGTGTGTCTCTTTTTTCCTTTGTTTTGGTGATAACTCCCAATGGTAGTACTCACTGGCAGTGAAGCAAGAGGTGATGACCAATCTAACGAGGTGGCCAAGGCAGAAGAGACCAAGCTACAGCGGGCCTTGCACTTCCTGGACGAAGATGCAGTCATGTTTGATGAGTTCCTCAAGGAGAATGACAAGAGCTCTGTGCAGGCCATAAAAATGTATTTACGTTTGATAATCATCTCACAGATATGTAGACTCTGCCAAATAATTTATATTATGTAGTTGTATAGATATATACGATAATATGATTTTTGGACTGTGATTAAACATGTATTCCATATACTTCCACCACAGTGCTGAACAAGAGACTAAAGCCAGGCTAGAGAAAATTGCAGATATCAAAAAGATTACAGGGAAAATAGTGGCAGTGAAAAGGTACAGACACAGAGAAAGATTATCACTTAAGCTATCAAAAACATTCCAAATGGTGACTGCATTTGTGCAGTGTGTTTATGATCTCGTATTTCTAATTGTTTCTACATGTGATTCTTTCTCTGGGTGTTGAAATGCACAGTGATATCTCCAAGTATGAGGACATTTTGAGGGAGTACACCAACTACAAAGAGTTCCTGCTGAAACTCTCCCCGCCGGAGTGGCAGGAAAAGCAGCAGTGGCGGAGGGAGATGGCCGAGAAGATCCACCAGCAGCAGCAAACAGCAGCCAAGGGAGTGCAGGGGCCATCTGTCACTACAGCAAGCAAACGTACACTCCCCAAATCTCTAGCCCTTTCACATTGATTGCTATAATTGAAAAACTCAAAAGGATATTCTGGATGTATTTGGTAAAATCAAACATCAAAATCTCTAGCCCTTTCACATTGATTGCTATAATTGAAAAACTCAAAAGGATATTCTGGATGTATTTGGTAAATTCAAACATATCTGTTGGTCCTTTAGTGGACATTTAATAGAATAGTGGCAAATCAGTGAAATTCCTTTAATTTAATAATTTAAGGAATAAAGTAATTTAATAGTGGCAAATCAGTGAAAATCCTTTTATATAATCATGCAAAAGTGTGCATGCACACATTTTGTACATACTGTATGCATACACATACTTCA
This sequence comes from Alosa alosa, assembly GCF_017589495.1. NCBI lineage: Eukaryota > Metazoa > Chordata > Actinopteri > Clupeiformes > Clupeidae > Alosa > Alosa alosa. Next base: position 31,696,570 of record NC_063192.1, on the reverse strand, counting down.
TATAGCATCACAGAAGCAGGTCTATTTGCCATAGCCCAGGGCCACTTTCAACCCAACGGGCGTGTCAATTAAAGAAATAGGTGTGGTCAGGCGCAGGATCCAAAAATCGCTATCTTACACCCACTACAAATCATACGCCACTGACCAAGAAAAATCTGGTCTAGCAAAAGGTGCATATAAAGCACAGACACATTGTGACAAGATAAGCCCTTAGCAACAAGGGCTACGAGTCCCAGGCAACAACTTATTTTCAGGATGAATAGGCTATCCGTAGGATTTTTATTCAGTCATGTGAACATTATTGGGGTAAGTGTTGCTTTTTTTTTCAGTTTTTCGACTGTAACCCCTTGTCAGTCATTAGGAAAGTAAACTAGATGTATCGCAAAGCGGTACAAAATACGACCGTCGCTCAGTCCTGCACATTCTCTCTGCAAAAATAAATCACGCTTGTCCATTTGTCTCCATATCCTACTCCATTCCCTACTCTTACAGCTTTTGTGTATGTAAGAGTGTGTGCATTTGCTTTTGTTTATATGTGTGCTTCTGTGTGTGTGTGTGTTTGAATTCGCTTTCGAGTGTTTGTGTGGGAGTAATGGTGTATGTGTGTGTGTCTGCTTGTCTGCATGTGTGTGTGTGTTTTATGTTTGTGTGTGTTCGGTTGTGAATATGTATGTATGGGGGTAATGGTGTGTGTGTGTGTTTACTTCCGTGTAGTAGGCTACAACGTAATCTGATTGATTCTATATACCGGTAGGCCAGTCATTAAGTAGTATAAGTATATATACTCTTTTGATCCCGTGAGGGAAATTTGGTCTCTGCCTTTATCCCAATCTGTGAATTAGTGAAACAGACACAGCACACAGTGTACACACAGTGAGGTGAAGCACACACTAATCCCGGCGCAGTGAGCTGCCTGCACCAACAGCGGCGCTCTGGGAGCAGTGAGGGGTTAGGTGCCTTGCTCAAGGGCAGTAACCCTCCGGTTACAAGTCCGAAGTGCTAACCGGTAGGCCACGGCTGCCCCATTACTTTTATAATCGCGGGGAAACATAGCAATGCATTCTGAAGCCCTGTTAATTTTCTCCCACGCCGTTGTACACCGAGGGAGAGGTGCGCTTTTATCTCTCGAGATACTTTCTCCTCTGATAATAAACTTGTACTTGTAACAAAAGGCAATTGAAAATGTAGCGGAGTAAAGAGTAGATTAGTGGCTCAAAAAATGCACTTGAGTAAGAGTAGAAGTACCGTTTTGAAAAAGGAATATGGAAAGTTGCCGTTCCAAAAAAAAAAAAAAAATAACTAAAATAACTGCCTCAAAAATGTTTGTAAATAGATGTTTTATACTTAGTTAATGTCATTTTGTGAGCTCATCTAAAGTGAGGACTTTTTATGCCCTGCAACGCATTTACAAATGAGTTATAAAGGTTACATTTGCATGTATTAATTTAGCAGACACTTTTATCCAAAGCGACTTAGTTTGAGTTTAGCTGACGTTACGACATATAAAGTTAAGCTAAAAAAAAAAGCTAAAAGAAATGTAATGGTCGCCTAAATCCCACATACACACTGATAATTCTCACAGCAACCTTATTTTGTGTCTTTTATTCACGTTTGCTATAAGTATAAGCTTATTAAAGATGCTGACTTTCAAAATACTGACATGCTGTTTGATGTTGCGCTCCTTGCCTTTAAAGGTATGACAGATGTCACTCTCATTGGTTTAATGGATGTTACGCCCAAAACACACCCATGATTGATTAAGAAACATAAGAACAACCCTTTTGAACAATGCGCTTGGCATCTTGCGAACTTACTACACCGTTAAGATAACGATTTTGGACTCACCGCACCACAAACGTCCTCTTCAGACCGTGCGTTTCAGATCGCTAAAATATAGCCCATGATATGTCTTCACAGGAAAGGATAGCAATGCGAGAGAACTGCCCCCTGTGGTTGACCCCAAAAGTCATCGCAAAGGAGCGATGCCCACAATAAAGGAGAGCAAGACGTAAGTGCAATTTTGTTTATCCATGCTATACAAACCATCTGCATTTGATGTGTATAGCACTGAAGTAAATGTCATTTGTTTGAAATTGAGAGGAATTTGTTTGTTTGTTTTTGTCTCAGGAAGGAACTACCGTCTCCCATAATTGAGGCTGATCTCTCTGAGTATGAGGCAAGGCACATATTCTTTCTCTAGTTTCATGCATGGCTTTTGATTCAGGAACTGTAGATAGACAAAGTGCTATGGTCATGGTTATACAGTGTTCCAAAAAGAATGAGGTGTATGAATTGTGTCTTATGCCATTCTATTGTATTGTTATTCGTTGCATGCATTGTGATACCTTGATCATTTGTAGGTGCATGTGTGCCTTTCATTATGTTATATTAATTTGTGCGTGTGTGCAGGACCCTCAGCTGTTCTTCACGGATCCACACCAGCTGCTGGACCTGCTGACGGAGCTGGAGAAGCAGAATCTGAACCTGATTCAGAACTCCCAGGACACTGAGGAGTCTCTGGAGGAGTTCCGCATCACCATGCTCAACACCCGCAAAAAGATGTCAGGGGCCTCATTACTGATGCTGCATTAGCTTAGGCTAATGTCCACACATAGTATATAGTATTATTAGCTTAGGCTAATGTCCATGCATAGTATAGTATTAGCTTAGGCTAATGTCCATAGTATAAGTATAGTATAAGTATTATACTCTTTAGGCTAATGTCCACACATAGTATATAGTATTATTAGCTTAGGCTAATGTCCACGCATAGTATAGTATTAGCATTAACATTCTGCTGTATATGATATCAGGTATTTGTGCCTTGTTTATTTGGAAATGATATTGGATAAAGAGTTAAACCCAACATTGTATGTGTGTGTGTGTGTGTGTGTGTGTGTGTGTGTGTGTGTGTGTGTGTGTATGTGTGTGTGTGTGTGTGTGTGTGTGTGTCCCGTGCAGGGAGCAGGAGACTGAGCAGCTGGCCCAGCAGGTTGAAATCCTTAGTTGTGCCATTGAGAGGGTGAAAGAGAACAAAGCAGAGCTGGAGCTGAAAGCTCGCCTCTTCTCTTTCGGAGAATACAAAGCAGATCATCAGGTTTGTATCGCTACACACACACACACACACACACACACAAACACAAACACAATTACAAATCACAGAGATTTGCTGAAATCATTACCTGCCATTATTCTCTCTCGCTCTGAATGAATGGATGTTTCTCCTTAAGAAATGTAAGTAATTAATAAATTGTTCAACCAAAACTGTTACAATATGTATATATACTCTTTTGATCCCGTGAGGGAAATATGTGAAGTAATCTCACAATTGCATAGAATTGCCGAGGGAAGAGAATACTTTTACTTCACTGTTTCAGCTGTAAATGAGTTGTGTTTGGTTGTTAAAAGCTGTGTCCTGGGAATAGCTAGAAAGCATGAAAGGTTGCAGGAGCCAAAAGCCTAATCATACGGTTGCAGCATATCATTATAATGTACCTTGTAATCCATTTGAAGGGATTGAACTTTCCTCCTTTGCTCCATCCATCCACTCCTCCATTTCTCCTCCATTTCTCCCCCTGGCTGCTTGCTCCCTTGCAGGACCGCATGCTGGAGTCCCTGGGCAAGAAGGTGGGGGAGGTGTACCATCTCTGCGTAGGCGAGACGGAAGCCAACCTCACCACGCTGCAGATGCTCACCAGCATTGAAAGCCGCATTGAGGAGCTTCTGGAGGCCATGGAGTTGGTGCCTCGCGAGCGGCTCCTCATGGTGGAGAGGGTCCGCGAGAAGGAGCGAAGGAGCCGGTCAGGGTCACTTGCCAGGCATCGCCTCTGATGGGGTCATGCCCCTCATATGTGAACTCATGCTCTTTTCAGCCCAGCCAGTGTTTTCATCTTTCATCTATATTTTAATTGAACCACAAAATGATATATGGAAATACTGGGAAGCACCATCTAACTACCAATGTAGTTAAAAATGATTCAAATGTAAATAAATATGTTTGGAAGTCCCCCTGTGACTCTTCTGCACTCCTAACTTTTCTGCCGTGCTTCCACAGGCAAAGGGAGGAGATGGTGTGTCAGCAGAAGAAGCAGCAGGAGGAGCGTCTCCGTAAGGCCTTGGAGAGGGCCCAGGCCGACATCAAGAAACCTGTGAGCCCACACACACTTTCATTCCATCATGGACCTGTGTAATGTCAGTGCTGTGCTGACTGTGAGTGGTGCTGTGCTTTCAGATGGGCAGGAAACTCATGCCGCGCTCACAGCCGCCCATGCAGGAGAACCTGGAGTACGAGGTGGACGAGAGTGCCGATCTAGAGATGGACAAACATCAGTACTTTTTTACATAGCTCTGCAAGTTGCAAATCCCCTTGGCTTCTTGTGCAATATGAAGCATCATTGAAAATAATAAAATATATGTGAACATTGTTTGTTTCTATGATCATTACATTACATTTGGCTGACACATTTTTAACCAAAATGACTAACAACATGGTAAACAGTTTCTCAACAATTCTAGGACAATTTAAAAAAAGGTGTAGTACAATAAGAATAAGTGCATCAGTGAGTGCTGTTTTTAAACATTCAAGAGTCAGTTCTAGACAGGTGGTAAGTGCTAGGATCAGCAAGACTTGTTGTAAGTAGTGCTACGAGAGGAGTCTTCAGGAGTTTTTTGAAGATGGAGAGGGATGTCCCTGCTCTATTAAGTAACTGGTAGTATGTTCCACCGAGGAACAACAGATGAAAAAAGTTTGGATTGGCCTGAGGTACCGGTGGCAGATCTAGACGTCGTTTGTCTGTGGAGCGCAGCGGTCTGGAGGTAGCATATGCCTGTATGAGGGCATTCAAGTAAGTGGGAGCAGAACCAGACTACTTATAGGCAAGCGTTAGAGACTTGAATTTGATGTGGGCCGCCATAGGTAGCCAGTGTAGCTGGATGAGCAGCGGGGTAACGTGTGCCCTTTTGGGTTGGTTGTAGACCAGGCGCGTTGCCACGTTCTGGATCATATGAAGGGGTTTCACTGTGCAGGCTGGGAGACCTGTCAGGAGGGCATTACAGTAGTCAAGTCATGAGATGACTATTGCCTGTACCAGGAGTTGGGTAACATCTGTCCTGATTTTCTGTATGTTCATATGATCATATATTATTGATAACCATAATGATAAATACAGTTAAGTTTGTAACATGAATGAGGTCCATCTTAGAGCCTGGTTTAGTATTACATTGTGAAAATGTCTGCATGTAGTTTTCTTTTTCTTGATTTAAAGAAATATACTATACATTACATATTTTGTATGTACAGAGGTATAATTATTGAGTCTGCAAACTTTTAGTGCCCTATCGTACACCCGGCGCAAAGCGTGATGCAAGGCTTGTTCTTATCTTACACCCAATTCAGTGATGAATTTTTCGCTATGTGCTCCTACATTCATTAAACATTGTGCCCAAGGGTGTGTCAATTAACGAAACAGGTGTGGTCTGGCGCATGATTCAAAAAAACGCTGTCTTACACCCTCTAAAAGTCATTACGCCACTGACCAAAAAAAACCTGGTCAAAAGTGAAAGGCACATACAAAGCATAGCTGAAGATGCACTGTCACGAGATGTAAGCTGCCCTTAGCAACAAGTCCCAAACAACTCGTCTGCACGATAAATATCCTTAGGATTTGTATTCAGTCATTTGAACATTATTGGGGTAAGTGTTGCTTTTTTTCAGGCTATGTCTTCGATTGTTACCTCAGTCAATAGTGAAAATAAATCAACTGTGTAGAACTGTTTTGAGACCATGGTTCAATTAATAGGAGAGTGCAGATGCATGTAGGCTATACTCTGCTAGTCACACACAGGTAATAAAGCAAGGTTTAGTGGAATCCCTGTGTTGCATACATGGTGTCGCTTGGAAGCAGATTCCTTCAAATGCACTGACTGTCAAAATATAAACGTGGCTTTTGATGTTGTGCTGCTTGCTGTTAAAAGGAATGACAGATGTCACTCTCATTGGTTTAAAGGATGTTACGCCCAAAACAGCCATGACTGATTAAGAAACATAAGAACAACCCTTTTGTGTGTGCCAGGCCTCTGATCACAAAATCACAGCGTTTAATTAGCGAATGTGGATGGGACACCCCTTAAACTTTGCATCTCTGACCAGGCGTTTCCAATCACTAAACTTAAACTTGCACCTTGCATTTTAGTTGGTGTAAATGTCCTGCTCAGCATCAACCATGTGGTGTCACTAAAGTACCATTTATCCCAGACATACAACACACACACACACAGAGAAAGGGATATATAAAGACAAACACCACAGTATGAGAGAACCTCTTGGCTTCAGCTGTGGTAGTATTTATGTTGCATTGCATTGCTTACTGAAAACCCAATACTAACCTTTAATATGTCTTGACCTGTGATAGATATACACACGTGCACACACACACACACAAAAAGAGAGAGAGAGAGGTTAGCAGGTTAGTATACACCACCAGAGAACTGTCTGAGTCTCAAACTATCAGGATGTATATTATATTAGTCTGATGTCTTTTGCACATGGTCAGTTAAATGTAAGCACTTTTTTGAATATCTGTATCTGTCTAACAGGGTTGAATTAGTAACTATCTCTATTTTTGTCTATGAACACATACACTGACTTTATTTCAGATATTTAGACCAGTTAGAAAACACAAGATATAATTTCAGATTGAGTTTATCAATTTTATTATTATTTGGCAGTGTTCACACTGTAGTCTAATTAAATACATACAGTGCAGGGTATATTGCATACATAAAGTCTATAAACAAAAACAAAGTTCACAAAAACCATGGTCAAGGTGTAAAACTATAATTCTGTAAACTCCATTAATGGAGTTTATGCAATGGTACTACCAATGGTAACCGGGTAGAACAGACACAGAGTGAAGGAAGGGTTTTCCATGCAGACTGAAATACATTACTCTTCAGTAGGCTTCAAATACAGACAGTGCTTCACAGTGCCCATTGTTGACCCTATGACAACAGCAACACAGAGAAACACAATATGAATAGAGGGTCACAAGTCTTCCAAATTCCTCTTTTTTTTTCCAATCACAGTGGATCAGTGCATGTGCCTTTAAGATGTAAACATTTCTTAGTCAATGATCATCTTCTTTCACTGCCCCTTTATATGACTTGAATAAGCAGCCAGCATCCCTAAATAAAAATTGAATTTACACTTTATACAAGATACGGTACAAGCCCAAGCATGACCAGTTGAGACAGGTAGCACTGGGGATCAGAACGGCACAGACAAGTCACTGTACAAAGAGGAACTTGGAGTTCTTTCAGCAACCACAGGCACCACAAGTAGATTTAGAACAATTTCACCTTTTCCACAGATCTTACCACAATGGCAAGGAAGAAAAAAAGAGATATCTATAACAATTACCATGCTCTATACTACTACTTGTGTGTTTATTGTAATTGATTGTGTGTTATCAGCCAGAATGGAAAGTTCTCTGCACTGCATGTGGAGGTGTTCTTCTGACAGGCTTACAAATGCTCAGGGATGGCACAGGATGGGTCACTTCACACGGAGCAGTGTTGGGACGGAGCACATGATGCCACATGATGTTCAGTAGCTTTGGGACGGAGCACATGATGCTACATGATGTTCAGTGACACAGGCTTCCGTTCTCAGGAGGATGCTCTTGGCAGCAGGGCAGTGGTTTGGTTTTGGCAAGGTGGCACACACGCAAACTCTCTGTCTGTCAACACACTCCCTCTCACAGTCAATGCACGCCCACTAATGTATCACATTACCTCTGATTCCTCCTGCACCCTCCGCATCCTGCCTTCTCTTCTCTCTCCCTCTCCTCTCTCTCCCTTCCTCTCTCTCTCTCTCTCTCCTCTCTCTCTCTCTCCCTGTGGGGATACCACAGACTGGCATTTCTGTAGCAGCGGGTGAGAAGCTGTGCCCAGCGCTCCGTGCGCCCTGTGGAGCAGGTAGACAGTCAGGGAGCCAGCGGGAGGGTTACTGGCACTAATGAACATGTGACCTGGTCCCCACAGCTCCACTCCTTACTCATCTGACAAACTGTCACGCTCAGAGGTCAAACACAGTATAGGGAAACCCATGAGGAGGTTGAAGTTAGCATAGTTAATGTGCTATTACATTATGCTTATTGACATAATATAACATCACAAGGCAGAATTATGGCCTTACCCATTACCCCCTCAATGTATCTTGTCGTATTGGTATATTACTGTAAAAACTGAAACCTCATATGCTGAAACAGCACAAGAATACAAACTGGCATAGCTGGTTCCTGGGGTTACTCTCTTTTGCATTTCTGTGTAATGGCAATGAAGGGGGGAAGTTGTCATACTTCACAGTCACTCCAGCCATGTCTACATACAGGCACCTACAGCATGTGTGTGCAGTCATGCCTTCTGTGGAAAGAAGAATTGAGAAAAGACAGAAAGGCAGACATACAGAGAGACAGCGAGGGAGAGTGAGGGAGAGGTTGCATGTGTGACAGAAGTATGTTTTCAACATCTTTGCATTGTCATATCCATTTCAAACAAAACCACACAGTGACATAATGTACTGTCAAAAACAGACAGAGCAGAAGAGACACAAGGACAGAAAGTGTGTGTGAGAGTTTGTGTGTGTGTGTGTGTGTGTGTGTGTGTGTGTGGGGGCTGCAGAGCTGTGTGACATGTGACCTCTCCTTCCTCTCCATCACACTTCCTGGTGCATTTGTTGTGAGGAAGAGGAGAGTGCCGGCCGTGGCTCGAAGCCCCTGCTCTTCATGAAGGACAGCAGCTGGTCCGGAATCTCTGCCAGAACATCCTTAGCCAAGCGTGCCATACTCAGCACCTGGTTCCCTGACCGGTCAGTGTAGTCCCGGAAGGGCACGAACTGCAGGATACACAGCCTGTTAGCTCAGCTAAGACACTTCGATTTTGAAAAACATAAACATCCATTAAGACTGAAAATATGCAAAGATAAACCAGGTTTCTCGGCAAGATGCAGTTGGACAGATGTCTGGGCTATCTGTAGCTGCACCTGGGCCCGGTTCCCCGATAACGATGGATACATGCAATTACGAGGGGTTTCTACGATTCGTCTTAAGAACTGTTTCCTGAACATGCCTGCAGCGTGAACGCGCGTGCACTGCTCTGCTCTTAAGAGGAGCTGTCCACGTTAATAGTTCTGCAATATCTAATTGGGTGATGTCAGGTGACTGCACGTCACAGTTACCATTTAAACTTCGGATCTACACATTAAATAACTTCAATACGAAAGTAGAAAAGCTTTGAGATCTGTATGTAAGCATCCCCAGTATAGGCTATATACCACACACAGACATAAATAATAATAATTATTTAAGATTAGCCTAGATTGTTGCACTGTTTTCATGTTTGTTGGAAGATGTAGCCTATGACCATATTAGGCTTAGGATAGCCTACTCAGTAGGCTACATTTGTCATGACTGTTCTTTGCTCCTTGTGAGAGTCCCACTGTGTGTGCTTCCTGAGCAATAGAGTGTCACTGAAGAAAACGTTTAAAGATGAGGAAGAGGTCGAGTTAGAAGGTGAGGAAATGTGTAGGCTTAAATAACAACGCCTAGGCTTACATTTTGATCCACCATTTTCCTTACACTGCTGTTACCTTATATGGACCCTTTCAACAAGGTAAACAAAAACAATGCTTGAACGTTCTATTTGGGCCCCAATCTACTTCCTCTGCATAACATATGGAATGTTAAAAAGGAAGTCTTGTGGGGCCAACTATGATGCTGATAATGGAACTCTCTTGAAAGGGTCCATAGGTCTAATAAAAGATAGCCTACACTTACTGTAGACAAAGAGAATCAGAAACTAATCTGCCAATGTTTCGTTTCATAAAATCTGATTAATTTCAAGTAAATATAATAAAGAATGTAACGTAAAGTTGGATAATTATTTATATTCTTAGTTGTAATTTTCTTGTATGTTCCGCTGGTGACCTCAGTGAAACAATACCTGTTCCGACGTTCTTTGACATTAACAGTAGGCCTACACTCTTAGAACAAAAGGTTCTAAATGGAACCTTTAAGGGTTCTATAACTTGGCACCCTCAAAAGGTTCCATATAGAACCATTCCAGAGGGTTCAATATGAAGAACCCTTAGGGGTTATTCCATTTTTTAAACAGGGTTCTAAAGGCTGCTCTGGACCACTCGTAGATCTGCGAGTGTTTTCATGGCGTTCTTAAGCAACAATGGTTTCGGGAAACAGTCCACAAATCTTAAGACATTCATAAGAGGGGCTTTGCGACCTTCTTTAGGCTTACTATGCTTTCGGGAAACCGGGCCCTGGCCCTACCTGAACAATGTCTCGTTCAGCAAACCGCCCCCTAGAGGACACTCTCACTTCATCACCATCCAGCTCCTCCATGGCTACAGAGAAGGAAGAGACAGCAACAAAGTAGCCTAATGTCAGTCAAGAGATTTGGATAAACACATTGATAAAAAAATGATGCCATATATCTCATTAAAATGTAACTATGCTTAGTGAATAACAAAATGCAACCTTATCCGTAATACACTACAGCATAATCGAAAAAAGTAATTAGCCTACCTGGTCATATGGATAAAACATGATTAAATTCAAAGCATTACATACTGTATAGAAAAACAAAGTGTACTATGAAAACAATAAACCCCTTAGCTGAACTAACAGTGATGTATCCTTCCAACTAAGCCCCTGAATCAGTATACTGTACTCCAGCACTAGCTTACATCTAGTACTGAATTGTTTTGTATTCATTACACACAAATAACATTAACTTTTTAATTTTATTTGTCTATCATTTACAGCGATCAACTGAACATTTAAATAATTAAATGTTCAGTTTGCATTAGCTTTATTAAATCAAACTGGATAATTGACTTATAATTAGTAAATCACTACATTGAAATGAAATGACATATTGGTACTTTAGAAGTGGTGGCCAACAGGTTAATTAAACACAGCAAGTTACCATCAAACTCAGCTGGTCCAACTCCTACAATTATAATGGACATTGGCAAGCTAGCAGCCTAAAAGGCATTTAAAAAAGTTGCAGAGATGGATGTTGTGTTTTGTCATGAGAGAGAGAGAGAGATGGTAGAGTTTCATTGATGATAATAATTGTTCTTGTGCTTTAAGTTACAGAAAAAATGGTAACACTTGCCTTGACAGGTGAGTTCATAACACATTCATAGCAGCTGTCACAAACTGCACATAAAGCATTCATGACTGTTTCATGAGACATGACAACATTCATACCAAACCTTTCATGAATGTAGAAGACAGAACGACGACAACTTGTCAAAATAAAAGTCCAACAATCACAAAGCAGCATTGCCATTTTTGTTCCAAACCTCTTACCTGATCACGTCACATCTGAGTCAATGGGCTAAATATTTCTTGATACAATATTATTATAGGATACAATATAATGTTTAGCATGTGGGTGCCATCTATGGCAGCGGGGAACATACAGTATGCTCCATGTGAGAAAAATTGTGACGAAAATAATTATTTTAGGACACGTTTATAGTAATAGGTCAAGGGATAGTGCCACAGTAAATGACAAGGGTATAGAGCCCATAGGCACAGTGTCACACCCGGGCCCAGTGTGAAGTTGTTACACCACTAAGGGAGCATGCAGGCACTTCTAACTACTGCACCAACCACCGTTCCAACCACCCAACTTACCGACAATATTTGTGATTGACCATTAGACCTACTCTTTCTAGAAACACCAAATGCATGAAAGACTGAGAAGGAGGTTAGCCAAAGACACTTTCTTGAAATGCACCCCAGAGAAGAATACAAAGAATATAATTACAGCAAATGTACAAACAAAATGTCAACCCTCTTAAAATGTAGGGACTCACATTAACCACAGCCTCTTTGGTCTGGACCATGTCTGATATGACCCCATCTGTGATGATTAGCAGGACAAAATATTGTGATCCTTCCATCTCATGTGCTGCCATCCTGAGAAAATAATAGCAGTCGCCTGGGTGACAAGTCTGCATTGGCACTAGTCACCATGCCACTAGTCAAAGCATGTGTGTGTGTGTGTGTGTGTGTGTGTGTGTGTGTGTGTGTCTGTGTGTGTGTGTGTCTGTGTGCGTGTGCATGCATGCATGTATGTGTGTGTGTGTGTGTGTGTGTGTGTGTGTGTGTGTTTTGGCATGACTACAGGTAATGAATGACCTGTGACCCCTTTCCAATTCATCCTGTACATGAAGCAGGACTATGGACCCTTTCAACAATCAAAACAAAAACAATGCTTGAACGTTCTATTTGGGCCCCAATCTACTTCCTCTGCATTAAGATAACATATGGAATGTTAAAAAGGAAGTCTTGTGGGGCCCACTATGATGCTGATAATGGAACTCTCTTGAAAGGGTCCATATGCCTGAGGGAGGGAGGTCAGGCCACCCACCATCCAGTAGGTGCCGGACATTTAGCTTGACCCTGTCAGTTCACCCGTCAATTTAGGCATTGTGAAAAGGTAGTTAAAAAGGTTATGAGGATGAGCAACAAAACGTTTCAAAATGTATTCACAACAAACGGTCCTCTGAATGATGCTGCCATTGAATGTTCTACAAATCAGATTGTGAGACCAGTCTCCATTTGTGCTGTTGACAATGGCACTGCCTATGTCCTATGCCTCCAAGGCAATCTTAGAGTGCTGTGAAAGGTTTGATGACTCAGACTAGGAGTGAGAACTAAGCAAGCGTTCTGGCACCTGATGTGTCCTTGTTGTGCTTAATGCTGTTGGTTATGAACAGCTGCATACTGCAGTACCGGCGTTTCCCTTCAAAACAAACTCTTCCAAATAAATATAGAAGTCAACTGGAGACGGATGTGGTATGTGCTCTGAAATAAAATAAATAAATAAATAAATAAAACAAAAACAAGTCTACTCCAGTAAAGTATGCTCCAGCAGAGCATGCATGCAAGTCTTAATATCCAATAGCGGCCAGAACTAAAACATGTGGGTAGTTATTATAAATGGGTAGGAGAGAAAATGGGGCCAAAATAACATTGTTAAAAACCCAAGTCATTAATCATTAAGTGTATGAGCCGCAGCAGTGGTACCAAGTAAACAAGACAGTGAAACCATTTGGGCCAAGGTAAGATTCAAATCTAACCAGCATTCCGAGTGCCTCTGCCAGCGTATGTGGGAGACATTTGAGACCAATATATTTGGAAACCTCTGGAAGGAATAACAAATAGTAAGCTTGTTAGACTGGCAGTTTTCACCCCATAGGGTGAAGATGGAGAGAGTAGGGAAGGGAGATATTTTGAGAGAATAGTTCTGAACACATTGTCTGGGGAGTCAGCAATGTTACCATGTCTAGGTCTGTGTGTTATGGGTAATGGAGATGGGTCTTCAGGGAGGTTTGTAAGAATGGTAGAATGAAGTTTGAAATGTGTGTTAGGGTGGATGGTGGATGTATAAGTAAGTATAAGTATAGTGGGGGGAGCAGTGAGGGATTAGGTGCCTTGCTCAAGGGCACATCAGCCATGGATGTGGGCCCGCGAGAGCGGTGCTCAACCACTTCCCCAGCCCACATTTTTCCTACTGGTCGGGGATCGAACTGGCAACCCTTCGGTTACAAGCCCATAGCCCTTACCACGGCTGCCCCTACACTACAGTATAGGATTTAATATACCAAATATAAAAAACTTACTGAGCCACAAGGTTGATGATTGGTGCAAAGTTGGTGGGTCCATACAGCTGTGCTGTTCTAAGGCTCTCGAAATAAGCCTCTAGAACCCCCTCTATACCCACACAGTTGGCATCTTCACTGTCTCTGTTCTGCAGGAGCAAACACAGCAGACATATGAACAAAACATGCAACCTTCAAATAATTACATAAAATACTGCAACCTTCAAATAATTACATAAAATACTGACATTGATAACTTATACGTATATCATTTATAAAGTCATCATGACTCGTCACTTGTCCAGGCACATCTCTCAGTAGCCATGAAGGGCAACACTGGCAATCAGTCTGGATCACCAGAATCACCTTATTCTCACGTCCCCATTGCATTTACGGGAGTCCCAGGTCCCAGGTTATTTCTTATCTTGTATCATGTAAATAATTTACAGCCAGAAATGTTTCAATATTTTGGAAGAAACATTCAGGATTGTGATCAGTGTAGAGTTGTGGTCACTGGAGTTTGTGTGTCTCCAAATGTCTAAGGCCAAGTTCGAGCTGTGCGTGAGGAAGAACTTCAGCTGAGAGGTGTGCTGGAGCCTGTTGATATACGCAGATAAAGAGCCTCCATGATTGGATGACACAAAGCAGACAGTGGTCAGACGGCTGATGCAGCCAGCCGCCCGCGGAGCAGCATAATGAAGGGAGAAACAGCTGTCAACACCAACTGTAACACCCAACCTGAGCTGCGCTGATGAACACCTTTTTTTCCTCTCACCTGGCAGGGTGACTGATTGTGTTGTTTTTGACTTATGAGTATTGATGGTCTGAGGGATAATACACTGCATCTGAACGAAGCAACTTTATGAGCCTAACCTCTCATTTGAATTCTATTATCTTCCAAAGCTCTACATATACTGTGCCATAATGTGTGTAAGATTTTTTATTCTGGTAAACAGCTTTTGTCCTTAACATAACATAAATAACAATAGCATAAATGATGAACTTAGGTAACTGGACTTCAACAATGCCAGCTCTGCACTTACTGTTTCCCAAATACCGTACAAACACACACAAGCACTCACAAACTGCTCACAAGTCACACATATATCTATATTTACAGTAATTTAGGGGAGTGAATGAGTGGCCCTTCACCAAGGGGCACAGCCCTGGTTTGACAAACTCTCAAGTGTGCAGGTTCGTAATAAAAGCCCTTGAAAAGCCAGTGAAAATAAATGATGCCATGCAAGAGTGTTTTGGGTATTCTATCTGTCATCTACACAGCAGATCTAATGCTATTTTACAATACTTGGTACACAACGTTTCAGTGGACAGGAGAGGAATTGTGCATACTGTAGGTTACAGAGCTTGTCACTTTTGGCCTCTGATAGAAGCTAACTATGGATAAGAAACATTTTAAAAGGTAACAAGGAAGAGGTGTAACAATAACAACTAACAAACATTTCAAGCTAGCATCAGGTCATTATGTAGTTACTTCTACTGTATAGAGTATAATCCATATAAAGTAACTATTATTATTAGTCAGGCAGGGTCCCATTGCAAACTATCTGGACAAGAGCAAAATGGAAATTAACTGTATAGACTCATTTATCCCCACCATCCTCTCACATCCTCTCTTTCTCACAGATAGTGTGGTAGCCAAGGTGATGTGTTTGAGTGACACTTCTGACCAACTGAACTAGGCTACTGTAAATGCACAGCATCCAAAGCATTAAGCACTATACGCCTACACCCATTCATATTTCTGCCTAACCTGTTGGGTTGCACCCCAATCAAAACTCAGCATGTGTTTATTTCTATTAATTATATTTAGGAGTATGTTTTAAACGTTGTTAATGAAACAGGTATAACATGAGTAAACACATATCAGTGTGTAGCTATGCTGACAATTTCGTTAATTTTCTAACCTTGATTACACTGCTGAAGACATGTAGTCTTTTGAAATATCAGCTCTCTTTTGAAATATCATCTCTTTTAACACTGCTGACAAAAGCCATGAATCAGAGGCCTCGTCATGACAGAGATGTATGGTAAATTAAGGAAGTGACTGTCGAAGTCTCCTTTCATATGCTTTTGGTCCCAACACATTCTGCTGCAGATGCTAAAATAATGTGTTTCAGTAAAAAAAGCAGTTCTTAAACTGAGTTCTTTAACTGAATCATGCCCCTCATTCCCATATGTTCACTCTGTCATCTGCATCCACACATGCACACAAATACACACATGCACACATACACATAAACACACATTCACACATACACATGCACACAAATACACACATGCACACATGCACATAAACACACACTAAATGTATAATGGGTAGAATTATTTCAGGGACATACAAGAAAGCGAATGACAATGGCATAGGCGTTCATTTGTCACAAGAAAACACACACACACACACACACACACACACACACACACACACACATGAACAATTCTATTACATGTGTGTAACCTACAGTATTAAGGGGTGTAAAGCAAATAGCACACACACACACACACACACACATTTCTTCTCAGTCAATGCATAAAAGATACGAAAATACTTTGATGCCTTTGGTCAGGCCATGCACCGAGGTCAACCCTCACCAGGGGAAAAGCATGTGAGATTTTTCCATCTGGGGGCAGCTTGGCTCCGAAGCCATAAGCAGGGAAGAGTTTGTCACTGTCATAGTCCTGTATGATCTCGCCCACTGCCTTCAGTGCCATGGCATAGGCATTCATTTGGTAGGGGCTCATGTAGTGCAGAGAGGAGGGCTGAGACGGGTTACCTGAGACACACAAGCACCAGACAAACACATCAACACACAGGGCCCTATTCTGGCCATCACAAACAAACACATCAAAACACACAGGGCCCTATTCTGGCCATCACAAACAAACACATTGTAACACACAGGGCCCTATTCTGGCCATCAGAAACGCCTGGTCAGAGGTGCAAAGTTTATAGACATTAGAGGCGTGGCCAGTCCACAATGACCAATTTAATGGCCTGATTTTGTGATCAAACGCTGGGCGCAGGGGCAAAATGGTTTTGTTATGACTTAATCAGTCATGGGTGTGTTTTGGGCATAACATTAAACCAATGAGAATGGCACCTGTCATTCGCTTTAACAGCGAGCAGCGCAACTTCAAACAGCGCATCGGTATGTTGATAGTCAGCGGCGCATTTGAAGGAATCTGCTTGAATGCGAGACCGTATGGAACAGGGATTCCACTAAACCTTGCTTTACTAAAAGCTGTTGGTGACTAGCAGAGTATAGCCTATATGCATCTGCACTATCTGCCTATTATTTGAACTCATACTGTAGGCAAAGTCAAACTAACTTCACCGTGGTCTTATAGTCAAAACCGTTCATTACTTTCACTATTGACTGACAAGCTTGGGTACAAGGGGTTACCATCGAAAACATAGCCTGAAAAAAGCAACACTCAACCCAATAATGTTTGAATGATTGAATTAAAATCCTAAAGATATTTATCTTGCAGAGGAGTTGCTACTTACACCTTGTGATACATCTTGCTACTTCAGCTGTGCTTTATGCGCCTTTCGCTTTAGACCAGGTTTTTCTTGGTCAGTGGCATAATGATTTTTAGAGGGTGTAAGATAGCGATTTTTGGATCATGCGACGGACCACACCTTATTTTGTTAATTGCCACACCTCTGGGTGCAAGGTTTAATAAAAGTGGAGCGTATGTCGAAAAATTCCTCACTTCATTGAGTGTAAGATAAGAATAAGCCTTGCGTCTCGCTTTGCGGCACCTTGCGCTGGGTGCACGATAGGGCCGACAGGGGTGAGGTGACAACAAAGAGACTAGTTTTCTGGTCAACTATGATTTTAAACATTCCCACTCACCATTGGAAGCAGTGAAGTCTATGGCCACTGTGAAGTTAAGCTGTGTCCTGTTAGAACAGAAATCCAGTTATTAGTTAGAAATCTGGGGGCGGTGGTAGTTCAGTGGTTAAGGAGCTGGGCTAGCGTGCTGTGCAGTAGCCTGAAAGTTGTCGGTTCAACTCCCGGCTTCCACCATTTTTGCCCTTGAGCAAGGCACTTAACCCCAAGTAGCTCCGGGGACAATGTAATCCCTTGTAATATAGTTGACATATGTAAGTAACTTTGGACAAAAAGTGTCTGCTAAATCTAATGTAATGTAATGTATTGTAATGTAAATCAAGTTAGTAAGGCGACTTGGATTAACTGGAGAACATGCACACATTCACTGGAGTATGGAATGTTTTTTGTGCCAAAATTAAATAAATAAATGAAATATGAAATCAATAAATGAAATATGAAATAAATAATTAAAAGTTTAAATAAATAAATAAAATATTAAATAAATAAATAAATACATAAATAAATAAATAGTTAAATAAATAAAAGATTAAATGTAAAAACCATATACACATTGACATTTACATTCCATATGCACGGTTTTGCAATGTGCCATGAAATAAATAAATATGTCAGTCACCCATCAAGGCAGGACCTAGCCGCTGATTGGTTGCTGCCTGAAAAAAAAATCAAACTTTGTGAGCATGACTGGCTGATCAGAATAAAGTCATTGATAGAAGCTAAAAGCTAGTGCTACTGCTAACAGCCATAACCTAGGCATTTTCACTCAGAAAGATTGTGTGTTCTGTGTTGCTAACTCTTGGCTGTGAGTTATCAGGACGTAAAAGCATAGCATCTAGTGCTGTCAAAAATCCTTGTCGGCTGCTAAGTTATACCCTCATATTGAGAACTAAAGTCTCTGGAAAGTTGTGGACACTGCTTGGGCAATGTAGCAAGCTGGCACTGACACTCACATAATAAGAGTTCACGGCATGGGCATCTCAAGCTTTATTGTTTATGTATCATATAACAAATGAGGTGAATTCAGCTCAAGTGAAGTTAACTGGGACGTCTGGGCACCCTACTATAAATAGAAGCAATAGCAAAGTCGTTTGCCATAGATAGAAGTTCGCTTTCTGTAGATGTCGATAACTAGCTAACGCTTGTGCTAACTGTTAGCGCTAGCTCTAGATGTGCACATACAGTAGCATGTCTATCAACCCTCAGACACAGCAAACAGACCGACAGAACGCTTTCACGCCTGATATCTTCCCAAAAGTATGAAAGTTAGAATGAAATCCTTGTTGTTGTATGTTTCGTGAGTTATGATACAAGTCTGAGCTATGTCCTTGGTCCAGTGTGGTTCACAGGTAGCAAGCCAGTACAGTCTGACTCAGAGCTGGATCACTTCGTGTTATTTCAGGCAGCAATCAGTGGTTAGGTCCCGCCTTGATGGGTGACAGACGTATTTATTTATTTCATGGCACATTGCATGACCGTGCATATGGAATGTAAATGTAAATGTCAATGTATATATGGTTTTTACATTTAATCTTTTATTTATTTATTTATTTCACATTTTATTTATTTATTTAACTTTTAACACAAAAAACATTCCATACTGGAGTCACATACAATGCAACTACAACCCTTCCATAGAAATAAAAGGGAAAAGCACAATCCAAAAGATTTACTTGGTTTACTCGATAAGGTTTACTTGAACCTTAATAGCTGCTTGGTGTGAGGACAATAACAAATAACCGGTAATAAAGAACTCAATAGGATGGAAGTAGGTTAGAGACCAATAAAGAGGAAAATATATCATCTAACAGAAACTGAGAGAGGCAACATTAAGCAAGTAAGTACTCACCCGCCCCGAATAAAATCCACAAAGGTGTACTCAGACTCCACTTTGAAGGAGAGAAGCGTTACCTGGATATATTAGAGACACAAAGCGGTTTAACATGGGGGTAGCTAATACAAAGACAATAAACGCAAGAGCACTAAGCTCTCAGAATATCATGGGTGCAGTGTGTAATGGTGCCTACCGTTCCAGAGTTTATATATTTTTTCTTTTTGCCTTTCTTTTTAGGATTTAAAACCTAAGAAAAAAGACAGAAGATTACTCTGAGTAGACTGATTTCCAATGTGACATATTTATTATGGTAATTCATAAAATGTCCAAAGCCTCAATGTGTGAATATATGAAGACAGATGTGAACAACAGTGTGTCTCACCTCATACACATTAAACTGGTTCTGACCACGAGACAGTTCCCTGTAGCTGGTTGTAAACTCGCCAATAAAGTCATGGCTATTGACCGAGAGGGGGAAATAGATTCAGTTCTGTTCAGACAATATTTAAACATAATGTTGCCCAATGTCTCTGTATGATCAAAGGTTTTTCCACTCAAGTCCTGCATTTAGGAAGTGTTTTAGGCGTTTAGAGGTTTTCAAATACCATTTGTTCAATAATTGCTCCACCCACTGATACTAATAATATGTATTGTATTGTTGTTGTAAATGTGAATGAATATTGAATAGATGAATATTTAACATGCTTAATGACATAACTATTGTTGTTTGAAACAAACAAGAAGCAGTAACACAATACCTCCCATCTCGATCCCAATCATAAACATCCACTTTGACAGTTCTGAGTAAACCATAGAAAAAGAAGAATAAGAACAGGTTGAAAAACATTTGAAAAAAAATAATAAACACAAGCAGCATGTCTTATCAACTTGGTTAGATAAAAAAAAAAAAAGAGCAGCTCAAAATTGTAACCATCAAAAACCATATACAATTGCAAATGGCACTAAAATACATATTGCCACATATTCCTGATGTATAAGCTGCTTTGTATGATGGTTTAATATTTCTCTTTAAAATTTCAAATATTTCTCCAAAAGGTAAATATACTCAGACCGAAGACAGTGCTGAATTTGAAGCTGTATTCTGTTATCTGTTCATGCGTCTCACCTGTCATAGTCACCGTTACACAGAGCCCGCACTGGAATTGTGAAGGGTTGCCATACCGGATTTAATGTGTTCTTTATCACTTCTGTTTTGTGACTTATGGTGAACCTAAAAAAAGTATAATTCAGCATTTTATAAAGAAATGGTTTTTCATTTGTTTAAATAGAAAACAGATATCAAATCTCTTGAATTTCCCCTTGAGGATCAATAAAGTATCTATCTATCTATCTATCTATCTATCTATCTATCTATCTAATTGTCTGCCAAAATATTTTCCTTGTCAGAAAATAAGGTCAAAGCTCCACTTTTCTGTTAACATGCTCTGGGGAATATTGGCAGAATATTAGTGTAGGATACTATGAGGAGAAAGCATAGGACATAGGGCACAATTATATAATGACACTATTCTGACACTTACGTGCCATCTTCATTACTGCGGTAGAACACAAGGAAGGGATCAGACTTCCCAAAGAAATCCTTTTTGTCCAGCTTATTGGCACAGAGTTGCATTGTAGCAATATCCTAGAGAATAACCACATCTGTCAATGGCAATTCAAATAAATCTAAAGCAGAAAAGTGACATTCTACCCAGGAGGAAGCTACAATATAACTTACAATATAACTCTTTGTTTTCATGGTTTTTGGTTATTTTTACCCATAAGTGGCAGTTATTTAATTAAGGAGAAGTTTACATAGAGATCCCTGCTATGTCTATGAAAGGACATAATCGGATAGGACATTGACTGGGGTAGTAGGCTAGGCTCTTTCATAGAGGGCAGAAGAAGTGGTCACCACCAGCAAAGAAATTTAATGAGGAAAGACTGGCAGTCATGTCTGTCAGGAGGATATTGAGGAAATTCACAAAAAAAATGCATAGCAAAAAGACTTCATGTTCAAAAATATCAAATAAACTGAAAACAAAATTCAGTCAAGACTGATTTTCATAAGGTGTATGTGAGCTGCTTGTGCAAGGGAGCTTTACTAACCCTACAGTTACTGAGTTCCTCAGCTGTGAAAATAATGATTCCACACTTCTTTCCTGGAATCCCCCTGCAAGAGAGAGACAGAGTGCATAAGTGAGCAGATAGAGGGGGAAGAGTGAGTGAGTGACTATAGGCACCTCTTCAGAAGGAGGGCATTCCTAGTTCTTCGTCCTGTGCTTTCTGTTTACGTGTGCGATGGCTCTGCTCATGCAGTTATACAGCATGTTCCACATCCTTACATGAGGAGGTGCTTTGCACAGTGCCTCTCCTACCAGGGTATCTGCCAGGCAGGGCTCTGAGCTCAGCCTTACAGATTATTAGACCTGGTTGACAAGGGACCTGTCCACAGAGCCATGCTTCTCCTGGCGAGCTTGCTCTCACTCATTAAAAGGAAGAGCTAGCTAGCTCAGTGTGATTGACAGCTAGAGCCATCATCCTACTTCCCTTTTCTCCAGCTGTCCTCTACATCATTCATATCTGACCTAGTAATGGTAAGGTATCCATCTAATTCTTGGGGAAAATTGCCCTTTATACCTGATATAAGAAATGGTACAAGGTAAAATGAAAACTGAAAACAACTGACACAAACATTCACAAGACATAATGTTAGTATTGTGTTTGGTGATATAGTTAGTAATGTTAATATTTCCAGGTTCATTTTCCTTCTCTAATTACCCCAAACCTGCCTTGACATCAGACCCCCCAGCAGACTGGCTCTATTTTGACAATCTAAGCGCATAATCTGAAGCACGATGTGCATACGAAGGGCCCTAACATGACATTCTAAAGCGCATCGTCACTCGTCAAAAGTTTATTCAAATTTAGTAGGATGTCCAGTTCACATTGGGAGGGGTTTCGTTATCAAACATGGAGCGCATGGCGCAGGTTTTTTAATCAGTCATATGGGTGTGTTTGGGGTGTAACATAATTTAAACCAATGAGAATAACGGCGCAAAGCGCGATATGTCAAATAAATGCATCGGTATTTTGGCATTCAACGGCACATTTGAAGGAGGCTGCTTGCGAGACTGTATGGTAGTGATGGGGACGAGACCGCCTATGCCGAGTCCGAGTCAAGACCGAGTCTTTGAAGGGTCGAGACCGAGTCTGTTGGTTTTCAAATACAGTCGAGTCCGAGTCAAGACCGAGTCTTTGAGGAAGCAAGTCCGAGTCGAGACCGAGTCCTTTAGGAGTCGAGACCGAGTCGAGACCAAGACCATAAAAAAATTTCAGTTTTTTATATTTAATATAATATATTTTAGATTTTTATATATAATTTAATATCACCCCAGTTAATAATCAACAGTTAGGCCTACAGACTAAGCTAGATTGGGAATTGTTTAGAGGAGCAGTCTTAACGTCTTAATATGGACTATGCTGACCTACAGACACTCACCGGCAGCAGAGCCATAGAAATAAACGGCTCTGACGGCAGTATCTTTGCATTGCACCATGGGATGTCATTTTTAAATAATGCCGGTCAACATTGCATTTTATTATTATTGTTGTTATGTGTTGTCTAAAAAAATGCGTTGGTCTCGAGGACTCGGTCTGAAATTACGAGTCCTTCTCCTCCCACTGTGGTCCGAGACCGAGTCAAGACCGAGTCTTTGAAGGAACGAGTCCGAAACGAGACCGAGAAAGCAGAAATTGGTCTCGAGACCGGACTCGAGTACTACATCACTACTGTATGGAATAGTCATTCCTAAACCATGCTTTACTAAAACCTAGCATAGCCTTCACGCATTTGCACTCGTCTATTATTTGAACTCATTGGCAAAGTGAAACTAACTTCACCAAGGTGTCAGTCAACGACAAGACAGTTATATGCAGTTACTTTCACTATTGACTGACAATGGGTTACCAACGAAAACATAGGCTGGAAAAAGCAACACTTACCTTAATATTGCTCAAATGACTGAATAAAACAACATTTATCCTGCAGAGGAGTTGCTTATATCTCGTGACAATGCGTCTTCAGCTGTGCTCCATACGTGTCTCTCGCCTCTCCCCTAATCACTTTTAACCGTCATTACCAATTTGCAAATGATGGTGAATAACTACTCATCATGAGATGTACAGTATTTCGTAATATCTTTATTCTAATTATGTTTCCCATTGTAATCGTGCAATTTGTAATGTTTTGCATGGACGTGCGCTGGTGTGCGTTCATGAATAATAGAAGGATGGTGCGTGCACCTGCCAATATGACTCTTCTTAAACAGCTCTTAAAATAACATATAAACAACTCGCCATAGACTTCTGACCAGGTGTACAATAGCGATTTTTTGACAATGCGCCAGGCCCCTCCCTAGGTTGTTAATTGCCACACCCCTGGGCGCATTGTTTAAAAAATATAAAAAAAAATATGTTTAAAAAAAATACCGAAATAAACTTTGCGCGGGTTTTACGCCATGCGCCAGTGTGCAAAATTCAGCCCGAAGTGTCTGACTTCTCATTCCTTATTTTGGGAACGAGAAAGTGGGTCTCTGAACCAGGCGCATTGTTCAAAAGGGTTGTTCTTATGTTTCTTAATCAGTCATGGGTGTGTTTTGGGCGTAACATCCATTAAACCAATGAGCCCTTTAAGAGCAAGGAGTGCATCTGTCCCTCTGTCCCTTCCCTTTAAGAGCACGGAGTGCATCTGTCCCTCTGTCCCTTCAGAAGGTGCAGAAGGAATCTGCTTGCACACGAGACCGTGTATGCAACGCCAGCACACGAGACCGTGTACGCAACGCCAGCACACAAGACGCAACACCAGGATTCAACTAAAGCTTACTTTACTAAAACGTGTGTGTGACAAGCACAGTGCAGCCTACAGTACATGCATCTGCACTCACATAGTATTTGAACTGGTAGGCAATGACAAAACAAAGTCTTACACTTACACTTCACTACTGACAAGAGGTTACACTCAAAAACATAGCCTGTAAAAGGCAACACTTACGGCAATAATATTCTAATATTATTGAATAAAAACCCTAAGGACATTCATCCAAGCAGACCGTAAGTTACGCATGTAACTATGGATCTGTGAGACCGAGGGATGACCGTCACTACTTGTCACTGCTTGTAAATAGCGGAGATTGCTCCCGGTTCAGTCTCCTACCTTGAGCCTCAGGATGGTCCGGCGACAAGGATAGTGGCGGGTCATCCCTCGGTCTCACAGATCCATAGTTACATGCGTAACTACGATCTGTTTCGACCTCACTCTGACCGTCACTACGGTCTAAAAAGGGATGACACATACCAAAAAGTCGCGAGGAGCTCTAAGCTAACCATTAAAACCTCGCCGGTCACGCGGACATGAGGGCAGCGTGCCGCCAACCGAGCTGGGCGAAAGTGGCGCCCACCCTATAAAACCTGGTAAAAGTGCAAGGCGTCGCCCATGAAGCCGCTGCACAGATATCGCTTGCTGGTACCCCTTAAGGGCAGCCCAAGGCGTAGCCATACTCCTGGTGGAGTGAGCCCTTGTACCCGAAGGGACCGGCATTCCCAGAGCCTGGTAGGCATGGGAAATAACCTCAACCAGCCACGCGACAGCCGCTGTTTGGAAAGCGGTAGTCCCTGCTTCCGCCCCATAACAGACAAAAGTTGAGTGTGTTCCCTCCTCAATGACTGCGTGACGGGCCAGATAAGCTCTCAAAGCCCTGACTGGGCACAGAGTGAGCAACTTGTCAGCTCTGCCTGTGAGGCAGCAGGCGGCTGGAATTGGGTCAGCTCCAGAACCTGGTTGATAGACTGCTGACTTAGAACCTTAGGCAGGAAGGCTGGATTAGGCCAAAGTGACACGCCAGTGCTCCTGCCTGCCACCTCAGGCAGTCTTAAGCTGACAGAGAGGGCGACAGCTCCCCCGGCCAGCCTGGCGAACAAAGAGCCAGGAGAAAGCTAGTTTTCAGAGACAAAGATCGCAGATCTGCATCTAAAATGGGCTCATACGGGCCTTCAGTAAGAGACATTAAAACAGTGGGCAAATCCCAGTTTGGTGCCTATTATCCCGCACCCTGGTGAAAGGTTGAAATGGCGAGGCATAAACCTTCACAGTACTGACCGCCTTGCCTTGATCCAAATAGGACTGCAAGAAGCGCAAAACTTGTGGCACAGGGCAAACCGCTGGCTCAAGACCCAAGCTGGCACACCAATCCTAAAAAGATCCTCCACCTGAGTGCATAGCAAGCTCTAGTAGAAGGAGCCCTGGCGTTGTTCAGAGTCTCCTGCACAGACTCAGCTAGCTGTTCAATGACTGACTCTGCAGGGGCCAAACCCACAGGCGCAGGGCACCTGGGTTCGGATGCCAGATCTGCCCGTCTGCTTGTGACAGAAGATCCGCCCGGCAGGGTAACTGCCATGGCTGACCCCGCAGGAGCCGGAGAAGGTCTGGAAACCAAGGCCTCGCCAAAGCGTACAACAAGCCTGTCGGCCAGTCTTGTGACAGAGCATCCAGGCCCAAACTGCCTCCCTGTCCCACGAGAGAGTACCACTCTGGGCAGTGAGTCGTTTCTGCCGACGCAAACAGGTCCACTTGTGCAGTCCCATACTGAGCCCAGACCTGGCTGACCACCTCTGGGTTCAATCTCCATTCCCCCGGGAGTGGCCCGGTCCTGGAGAGAATGTCGGCCGCCCTGTTCTCCTCACTTGGAATGTGTACTGCCCTCACTGAAGCCAGACGCGGCCATGCCCATGACAGCAACTCCTCCGCCACCTGGATGCACCGCCAGGACCTCGTGCCGCCTTGGTGATTGACATGATACACCGCCGAGGTGCTGTCTGACCTCACCACAACATGTTGGCTTCGCAACCCTGGCAGGAACCTCTGCAGGGCGAGATGGATGGCCTTCAGCTCGAGGACGTTGATGTGCTCTGACATCCAGGAGGGAGGCCACACGCCCCTCGCTGACAGCCCTTCCCAGACAGCTCCCCAGCCTGTCAGAGAAGTGTCTGTCGAGATGACTTGCCTCTTGTGAGGAAAGCCCCCCAGTGGAACACCCTGGAGTAAGAACCTCCTGTCCGTCCAAGGACGCAGGGCTCGGATGCGAGCAGGAGACACCCGCAACTTCACATGTCATCTCTCGGGTGGAGCTGAAAGGCATTGAACCAACACTGCAGGGGGCGTGCCTTCAGCAGGCCCAATGGCAGTACCGCAGCTGCCGCGGCCATTAAGCCCAACAGCCTCTGGACTTTGTGGGCGGTGACCAGTCTGCCCAGCCGAAAGCCTGTCAGAGCCTCGGTCAAGCTGTCTGCCCTCCGTGGGGTGAGAGACGTCGTCATGCTGACCGAGTCGAGGAGGACACAAAGGAAATCCGCCTGCTGGCGGGGCTGCAAGTTGCTCTTTTTCCAGTTGACCGTGAAACCCAGGGCCTGGATATGGGTCAGAACCATGTTGGTGTCATGCACCACCTGCACCTGAGATGGGGCACAAATTAGCCAGTCGTCCAGGTACGGTAGGATCTTAAGGCCCTGGACCTGCAGGGGGGCTAGCGCAGCTGCCACCACGCGAGTAAAAATTCTGGGGGCCAGTGAAAGGCCAAATGGGAGGACCTGAAACTGGAACACCCTGCCTTGGAAGGCGAAGCGGAGGAAGGACCTGTGTGCTGGGCAGATAGGGACGTGGAAGTACGCGTCTTTTAGATCCAGAGACGTAAACCACTCCCCTTCCTGGATGGAACGAATCACTATTCCAACGTGGACCATTTTGAATGGCAGCACCTTGAGGTACTGGTTCAAGGGCCTGAGGTCGAGGACCGGCCGGTAACCTCCGTCTTTTTTGGGCACAATAAAATATTTGGAATAAAACCCAGTGTGCCGTGCAGGCAGCGGTACTTCTGAGATGGCCCTTTTCAGAAGCAACTCCTGGACCTCCTTGACAAGCACGGAATTTAAAAGGGGGTCTTTCACAGACGTCATCTTGACACTTGAAAACATAGGGGGCCGCCGTCGAAACTGTAGGCGGTAACCGTGAGTCACCGTAGCCACAACCCAAGAGTCTGGCACAATCCCTTCCCAGGAGGTCCTGGACAGCTGGGAAGGGCAATCGACGGGCAGCCCCGGATCCCTAGGCAGGACCGCCACCGCGGCCTGCACCTCTGCCTGCGCCCCGTCGAGGTCTTTGCTGTCCTCTGGGCCAGGGAGTTGGGGCTGAGCTCTGGTCTGGTGCACGAAAGCGCCGGTCCCGTGGGGCAGCATAGTTGATACTTACCTGTGGTGTTCGGGCGGGCTGCCACCGCCCATACTTACCTGATGCTGCCCTGTGGGGAACCGGAGCCCGCCTGTGGCACACACGCTGACCAGTTTCTCTAGAAGCGCCAGCCTGTTCCACTCTGTCCAGCACCCCCTGGGAGTCTGGATGGAACACATGCCCAGGCACCACGGGGAGACCTAACAGGTCTGTCCTGATGGCATCAGGGAGAGAGGTTTGGGCAAGCCACACCTGTCTACGGCACAGCACCGCAGAGGCCATAGCACTCCCCACATCACGCGTCAGCTGGGAGTGGGCTGACAGTGCGGCATCCACCAGGGCCCTTGCATCATGGTCCTCGGGGCTCATCATTTTTCGCAGAGCCGCCAGAGTGATAGCCAGGGCGTTGCCCATACGGGCTGCCCGTGCTGATGCGTCAAAGCAGTGACTGATGAGACAGTCCGTCTTGGCACACTCCTTACGCGGGCAGCGTGGATTGGAAGATGCATTGGCAGGCCCCAGGGAAGTCCAGGTGGCGATGGACTGCTCGACCGGTGGCATATCCCCTAGCCCTGAGTCGGCCGGATAGGCAGCCTTTGCCAGCTGACGGCAACCTGGATTGAATTGGGGGCGCTGTAGCGACTTACCCCATGCTGTCCGCAGCGCCTTCGTGTAATCCACTGCCACGGGTATACAGGGTGGTGGGCTGCTGTGCGAGACGCCTTCCCAGACGCCCCCAAGGGAAGCCATGTCTGGCATAGGGGCCTGAAGACCCAGGATCTTGGAGGCACTCAACACCCGTGACATCAAGGAGCCGACGGGGACCTCCCCCAGCACCGTGGATTCATCAGTTGGCTCCACCATGTCTGAATGTAGCTCATCCAGGAGGCCGTCCCCGCTTACGTCATCGATCGTAGAACGAGGGGCATGGAGCGACAGCACATCCACATCACCCAGATCAACATCCGCACCATGGCTCTCAGGCCTGGATGGTGAGAGACCTTCCTGGCCAGGGGGCAGAGAAGGGGATGACGTGCCCTGGAGACCCTTCAGCCTGTCCATTCTCCTAGCCAGAGCCTGGAGAGCTGAGAGAATCTGAAGCGACTCTGTGCCATTACCCTCGGTCATGGCAGCTGGGGCCGAGCGCTTAGCAGGTCCAGGGACCTCCACCTGATCATGCCTGGAAGGGGACTCATGTTGCCGTTTACGCTTGTGCGTATGCTTACGGCCATGCCTATGAGAGTGGGATGGTCGGTCGGGTGAGCGCCGCCTGTCCCGTCCACGCATGTGGCCACATGCCTGGTCAGCCCGACGGAGCCGTTCCTCCCTAGGAAGGTCACAGGCTGCGCTGCAGGGGCTGTCGACATCCTCCAGGAGGTGGGCGGCCCCAAGGCAAGCGGGACACTCTCTATGCCCGTCATTGGGGCCATCATTGGCCCTACAGACTCTGCAGTAGTGTGCCGCCATTGCCTACCACAGAAAAACACAATGCAATACAACACATTACAATACAATAAGGCACTTACCTTGGCCGTACAACGCACTGGGTCTGCAAGCAGCAGCCCGTAAAGAGATACAGCAGTGGTGTAATACAGTACACGGGTGGCCTGAAGCAGCGTGCGGACACGCTTAGCAGGCTCACACTGGCCCAGCTAGCTGCGGACAGCAGCGACGGGGTACACAACAGATACACAAAGAAGGCGGCCACCAGTACGCGAACGCACGCGCCGACGTACACCAGTGGACAACTGGAGAAAAGACACACAGCAGCCCGCACCTCGTGCAAGACTGCACCTAGCAGACACAAACAGCTAAACTTACCTTTTGCAAGTAGCCTAGCACACAACAACAAAGCTAACAAGAAGCACACAGTAACATTAGCGCCTAAGCGGCCGAGCACATACGCGCTGATCAGGCCCACACAGGTTCCGGCTGCCAGAGCAGTAAACAGAAATAATAACGGTGGCCCACGCTGGTGTGCAAACGCACCCAGCAGGCTCACACCAAGCCCAACTAGCCGCGAACAGCCAGATAATGTACACAGTAGTTAACAAACAACAACCCGAAACCTGGCACACACAAAAGGAAAATAACACTGAAACGCAGCCCGCAGCAGCAGTGCTGAACGCAGGCAGCAGGCTCACACTAGCCCCTCCGCCATGTGGTATGGGGTGAACTCAGGAAAGGCGTCAACAAGTTAAACAAAGTTAAACAAAGTTAAACGAAGTTTCCTGAAAAAAACACAGGTTACTGCCACATGCTGACTAACCAACACAGTCAAAGCAAGAAAGCAGTGAAAGTGCATTACTCACATTATCACAGGTCTCAGATGAGGCGATCAAGGTGAGAGACTGAACCTGGAGCAATCTCCGCTATTTACAAGCTCGAAGTCGTTCTGCTTCGGAGGTCATGGGCATGACTTTGTTGACATATGGTCTCGGTGATAGGCAGAACAAAGGTGATCATTCCTTTTTTAGACCGTAGTGACGGTCAGAGTGAGGTCGAAACAGATCAGCCGTTGTCTGGGACTCATTGTTAAAGTCTTGCTTACATTTCGTGACCGGGCGCTTTCAAAATAGCTGTGCGTCATGTGCCTTTCACTTTAGACAAAGTTTTTCTTGGTCAGTGGCGTTAAATCATTTTTAGTGGCATTAAAATAGCAATTTTTGATCATGAGTCTGACCACACCTATTTTTTTATAATGGGTGCGCACAAGTTCATTTGACAACTTGAGTGCTTGGCGGGAAAATCCTTACTGCGTTGGGTGTAAGATAGGAAGAACACTTATGTCGCACTTGGCACCAAGATGCTCCGGGTGTAAGATAGGGTCCGTCAAATGGACTGAATGGATCTAATCACAACCTTACAGAGTTTACGTTCTCCACTGACCGACAGAAGTAGTTAGTGCTCTAGCATTATAGAAATAGATGAGCTGTGTCATTCCCAATTTTCAAGCCAATGTAATACTGAAAAAGAACAATTGTTGA
This sequence comes from Alosa alosa, assembly GCF_017589495.1. Taxonomy (NCBI): domain Eukaryota; kingdom Metazoa; phylum Chordata; class Actinopteri; order Clupeiformes; family Clupeidae; genus Alosa; species Alosa alosa. The sequence goes on along the minus strand of NC_063192.1, from coordinate 31,665,903 downwards.
TTTCTGAATCATGATTACCTGGTTACCTGAATTATGTGAATGCATGGTCTCTGATGCTACATTGCCATATTGACTGAATCTATAGTTGACAAAAGGCATGAGGATCAACGTGACTAGGGCATAATGATAAGAAACAGTTCAACATAATCTCCTCCAAAAGGATTAGAACAATCTGGAAAACCAGTGAGTTAAGCCTATCAATAATACTGATACATTAAAAATCACTTTCTAAAATGAAAACAGAGATCACAGAACTTCCCATTCTACTGGTTCTTAAACCATATTCTTACCATTCTGATTTCTTAGACCAGAAGGCAGGATAACATTCCACATTCTTGGTAGTGTATTTGTGTCCCCAACCATGGTAAACTGTACTATGTCTATCTCCACCTGACAGACCTGGTACACCACATTTGACATTCATGGCTGAGTATTTGTTTACCAACCATGATTCTACACAGTACAGGCATATCTCCACCTAGCATAAGTCTGAGGGACCTCTACAAACCTCCACACACAGAAACTCACAAACAAACAAACAGAGAGAGAGAGAGAGAGAGAGAGAGAGAAAAAAAAAAACCCAGTTCCTTAGAAATCCTGTTAGAGTCACAAAAAAGCGCAAATGTTATTAGGAGTGAAGGGCATCCCTCACATACCCCATTTCCCCTCTAATCCCATCCCTGCATGAAGACAGGGAGGTTCAAACAGGGATGCAAGAAGCGTTTCCAACAAGTCCATCACAAGTAGAACACATAGCATACTGATCAAGTATTGGTTTTAGGTAACCACCTTAAAATAACAAGACAGGAACACCTCTGTTGATAGCTTTTCTTGTAAAACTCTGTTTTAATACCGTAAGAGTTGGAATCTTTCACCTAGAAGAAGAGTCAGCCCAATGGCCCTCATTTAAGAAATTAACTTAAGACATAAAAGTAGGTGTACAATAGATGTCATTCCCAAACAAAGGACGTGAGCAGATGTTGCTATCAAATCTCACGTCAAGTCTCAACTCGTGTACGGACGTTTCTGACTCAGAATGAGCTTGCAGTGCAGTATAGCAAGTAAAGTCAGAAGTCAGAATTGTAAAACATTCTTTAATCTTTTCCTTTAACCCATATATTGACAGCTGAACTGCTCTTTTCTAAAATTAGGTATACTAAATACCGGTTACCATGGAAAGGAGGCTATGCACACCGGTGAGACCAATACCATTAACCGTTACTCAGGGGGCAACAAATAATATGATTATATTTTTTCTTCACGCATAGGAGGACCTTGTGGACAGATGACAAGTGACGATTTCACTGAGCCAATAAAATTACAGGATAGCCATATGGGATACCAGCATGAGCCACAACATTCATCTTTCTTGACTGTCAACTACAAAACATAACTATTTCAAAACGTGTTTTCACAGTTAGATACTATCAGTCTGTCTGACTTTTTTTTTTTTATCTCCAGTCACACGCTTTTAACAAATGTGGTGGCTGACAATTTCCAGGAAAAAAATATCTATTTACCTACAGCCCTCACTGATATTTTATCTATTATAGCAAAAGAGCAGCAGATCTATATTCTCCATTCATGTGTGGGTATGTACACAAGGAAGGACAAATTACTGTGTCATATCTAGACAGGATGTTTTCAACATAGTTTTGATCTTTAGAACATAGGGGCAAATTATATGCATTTTCCTAAATTTGCCTTTCCGAGCTGAAAGGTTACCATAGAAACCTCCAGGTGAAATAGAAGCAGTGCTTCTTTCATTCACAGCTTGAGATGTGCTTGGGTAAAGGAAGACAAAAAAAATAGTCCAAAAAGCTCCTTGCCCTTCTTAACCATTTTTTCAAGGACGCACAGCATGGTGCCTGCACTGTATGAGGAATATGTGGCATTCTGGCAGCAAAAGCTAACACAGGCTTTCTCTGTGACTTATCCCACAACCATAAAAATGCCTCCTACTTGGAGGTTTGTTTCAACAGGCACTCTCCAGGACTCTCATCATATGCACTGCTCACTACTAAAAAGCATCTGTGACAAAAGGAGCAGTTGCCTCTATGGGTGGGTAGAGAAGCGTCAAGCTACTCCTCAAAGTCATTACATGCAACACATGCTCTTGAGCCAAATAACATGTTTGAGTAAGAACCGGATTGTTCTGAAATGTACTGTAGCTATCATATCATAACATGAAAGTCCACTAAATGGGAATATGTAACTATGTTACATACTGTACTAACACTTGCATTTGTTTTATTCTCGGCAACGCGGTCATGTCATTTCCTCTTGAGATGAAGCACAGTCTAATGGCTGCTGTTTGTGAAAACAAAACCATGAGGTTGTATTTGTTCATTAAAAATTAATAGAACTATGCTGATGAGCTAAATAATAATAATAATAATAAGTTTATTTTATATAGCGCCTTTCTCAAACCCAAGGTCGCTTTACATAGTAGGAAGGCAGGAAAACACAATAACAAACAAACAAAACAATACAACAGAGACAAAGGCAGGGAAACACAATAACAAACAAACAAAACGATACAATAAAGACAAGTTATCTGTAGGAACTATGTGTTGGGTGTGGAGGAGAAGTCTTGAGATGTGCTTTGAAGAAAGGAAGAGAAGGACAGACACAAAGAGGTTGGGGGAGGGAGTTCCAGAGTTTGGGGGCCAAGGCACTGAAGGACCAGCCACCCAGGGTGGAGAGTCTGGAGCGGGGGATAGTCAAGAGTTTTTGGTCAGAGGATCTGAGTGAGCGGGAAGGAGTGTAAGGGGTCAGGAGGTCGCAGATGTAGGGGGGAGCAAGGTTGTGGAGGGCTTTGAAGGTGAGTAGTAGTACTTTGTATTTGATCCGGGACGGAACTGGTAGCCAATAGAGTTGATGGAGAATGGGGGTGATGTGTGCTGAACCGCACACACATATAGAACTGCAAAAGCATTACAGTCTGAAGTTGACAACAGCTGGATTGAGTGAGTGCCCCTACAGATTACCAGCTTTCTCATAGAAAAATTATCTGACTAAATGGCCGAATATTTGATTAATTCACTTCAGTTGTCATGGATGGATGGACGCATTTTTTTTCACAGAATTGTCCCAAACCGGAAGTGGCCACGATGTCAAGAATTTCAGAATACAAGGGCAGTGCTTAAAGCACTGTTAAGCGGTCATGCAACACAAGCAGTCATGGTATGGCACTTCAGTACTCCACAGCATGCATTCTTAGCATGAGAGCAAAAGTTAGTCCTCAGAACTTGCAGAGGACACATGACAACATCCAAGAAATGTTCAAGTTCAGTCAGGGTTCATGCATTGGGACTGTGGAGAGGCAAAAATCAAATAATGATTCAGCGCCTTCGCTTACAGTACATCACAGGTTTGATTTGATGTCAATCAGCCAGTGTGTTGTTCTAACCCTTCCACACCCAAGTGAGCACAGCTCCAAGTGTATTCTATCTCAATCTGTTGACTGAGCTGCCACCAATATTGACTGATTCATAATGTGAGGAGACAAAACCGTTGGAATGCTGAATTGCACCACAATGAAAAATATACACAGTAACAGAGAAAGCAGGTAACATTGTGTACTGCCATTGACCATTTGAACACAAGGTCAGGGGCAGCCAGTCATTTACCACATATAAACAGCTAAAGACAAATGAGTGTTTAGTCTTTGAACACATGGTTGGTTTCAGATACAAATGCCAGAGGGACATTATGCTTTTCCAAACAAGACATTTGTATCAGGCTCCTTCAGAGACTACCTGACCTGTGTCTGGTGAAGTGATTGATGACCAGAATGGAATACTCACGAGAGGGTCCTCTCCAGCCGACTGCCCTTGGAGCCGATGATCTCCCCCAGGGTGCAAAATGTCTGGCCAAGAAAGGACTGAGAGGCAACACAAGAGATTCAGACAATAACATAAATACATTGTACAATATAAAATGTATTGACTGATCAGTAACTAGATAATTTAATTGAATCCACATCATGAACATAAGCAAAAAAAGTGTGAATAACATTGAACTAATCTAGGAGACACTATTTTCTTGAGATGCCATTGATGCTGTTAACAAGACATGACAGGCTAATGAAATAAAACTGATCCCAAAATGATTTTAGAGTTTCAAAAAGAACAATGTATGAATGAATTGAAACAATGCTTATACATACTCTGACCATTGAGTTCTTATACTGATAAACTGAATTCAAATTGAGATGAATACAAATGAAATGGACTCATAGATTATGACTACTGATCATGTGCAAGTTGAAGTGAATTTCCATGGTTACTGTAAATGAGTAAATGAAATAAGAAACTTTGCTTTACATTCTCTGACAGTGCTGTACAGTACTGAGAACATGGGGAAGGACATTTATATAGATTTTTCAACATTCCTCTTTTACACTTTTTTAAACCTGAAGATTATAAGCCATTTTAGAGGGATTGATACTGTATATACTTTATATTTTTAAATAATGTGAAATATTTTTTTCTTGAAGGCAAATTGCTTAAATAGATTGATAACAACACTGAAAGAAATAAAGAAAATACAAGGCAGATGGAACAGACAATGCAGTACAGTATGTTTTACCAACCCTCTGCACGTCCATGGTGGAAAGAACAACAGAAGAACATTAAACAGGCTTAATGATTATGTAAATGGTTTATGTAAATTCCAATAATAATTAAGAATCTTGACTGAGTCTATTGCAGTGGTTCTCAACCTGGAGATTTCTGGAGGTTGCCAGATTTTGAAAAAAAAAAAAAAAAATTCTAATTCTACATTAAACCATTAGTTCATAAATAATAAACCATTACTTCTTATTCATTCTGTTTCATTTCCATTGCCATTTTTAACACACACACACATGCTAACAGCATTGATGCTCACACTAAGCAAAATTAGCAGTAGACCAATATTGCCAATATTGCAGCCTTTGTGGGGTATTCATTTGTGTGGCTGTGTTGTTCCATTAGCTGTGCATTGTTGTTATAATAGATAGGTCAGGAATAGTGATAAACATGATAATGTTGTCCGTTTCATAACACTTGGAAAAGTAGATCCAAAAGCCTCATCCACTGCCTATGAGATGGCTTCTCAGAAAAAAGTAACATTATTTCAACTCAAGACTCCAATCTAAATCTAATCTAAAAGCACAGCAGTAAAGCTGAAATGGAATTTATTATTATATGTGCAGAAAAGTGCAGAGAACTTGAAGGTGGAAGGTACAGTAGGGTGTGAGGTTACGAACATCAACCAGGTAACTCTAGGGGTCGTGATTCTTAAAAGGTTGAGAACCACTGGTCTATTGTTTATGACCAAACTCTTACTTGCAGTTCAATACATTGCAATTAATTCAGTAACACTTTACTTGAAGGTATCTACATAAGACATGACATGACACTGTCATAACCCTAACCCTAACTTGTCATGACAAAAACCGAATGGCACTTGACAGAAGCGAGTGACAGAAGCGGTATGTCATCAACTGGCTCTGTAGTGGGAGCTGAACTGGAGTGGGAGCTGAACTGGAGTGCATCACCTCAATATCTGACAAAAGGACCCTGAACAAACTGATCAACATCTTGGACAATGAGTGTCATCCACTCCACAACATTATTGTTAAGCAGAAGAGCCTGATCAGCTGGAGACTTCGCTCACTGTCTTGCACAACAGACAGACTGAGGAAGTCATTTGTCCCCAGGGCCATTGAACTGTTCAATGCTTCACTTAAGGGAAGAGGGGAAATAGACTTCTCCGCATAGTCTGTCTGCCTCTTCACCCCCTCCATGTCTTGAACTGTCTGTCCACTAGCCACTTTTTACCACTGTCTTCTGCCTCACTGTTTGCGTGCTAAATTAGCACATATGCATAACCCCTCCCTCCATGCCACAGCCGAACTGTGACCACACTTATACCTTCCTTAATATAGTTATATATATATAGACTTTATTCTTGCACTGTTGCACTGTTAGACTTACTCATTTGCACCATCACCATGACACTCATTCACACAGATCACCTTACCTTACCTTACCTTATGCACAGAGAATCACAGGCTCAGTCCCTGCCTCAGTCATTGCGAGCGCATCTTGTTTGATTAATCACCCACTATGTGGATACTGGTTTTTTTTAGAATTGTGTTATTTAGTATAATTTGTATTTTAGTATATTTAGTATTTAGTATATATTTATCTTCTACTGTCCTTATTGCTTAGTTGTGTGTGTGTTGTCTGTATGCTACTGTGACCTTGAATTTCCCCTGGGGATCTATCTATCTATCTATCTATCTATCTATCTATCTATCTATCAACGTTTATGACTTGGTTATAATGTTTATGACACATTAATGACAGTGTCATGTAACTGTTATGTAAATACCTTAAAGTAAAGTGTAAGCATTAATTCAATAATTACAAAAACAGTAGCCTATATGAAAAACAAAAATGCCAGAACTTACATGTTTAGAAATATTTGAGCTTTTGGAGTCCATACTATAACTATAGAACAGGACAGAAGACAGGGGTTGGATGGTGGACACAGGGGCAATGCATTCTCACTTCAAGATCTACCTACAAGCATTCTAGGGAATGTACTGAGGTTTAAACATGTGTGAGAGGCCATTGGGTCTGAAACATTATAATGGTGATAGAACTTTTTCATTTAGCTACTTTCAGTTCAGAAAATAATATTTTCCGAACTGAAAGTAGCTAAATGAAAAAGTTCTATTGTGTTCTCCAAAGGGAAATATGGAGAATAAGACCAGTAATGGCCTCTATTGAGAAAAAAAGTTCACAGTGACCTCTTGCATAAAGACATTGCTATGGCACAGAGACTCCCATATACAGCTACAGATATGTAAATACAGAACTGTGCTTCCCTTTGATGAATAACTCAAATACATTTTCAGCAAAGTTCAAAGAATTATTTTTAGAAAATGATCAATTACAGCTAGAGCCACAAGTAATTGGTATTTCTATTAGCTGTGGATTACATGTTGGAATGGTGGAGCAGATTAACATGAGCCCTAAATCATTATATAACATTATAACATTGATTAAATGTAGCGTATCTTGAAATTCACAACTTAAATCACCCCTGTGGTAAAAAAAATCAAGTGTTTAACATTTTTGATGTATTTGTGTCTAAAATATACAATATTCTTTTTTCATGAAAAAAGTCACCTCATAGCCCCTAAAATGTACTTAAATGTAACTTTACACTTCCTTCCTCATTTCAGGAATTGGGATCTATCTGGCCTCTACACTGTTCGCCTGCTACAGGCTGCTGCAGCTACTTAGGATTGGTTCAGGTTCAATCATAAAATACTGCATTTTGAATTATACTGAGGCTGTGATTGGTTCAGGTTCAGTCATAAAATACTGCATTTTGAATTATACTGAGGCTGTGATTGGTGGACTGGAGATCTAAAGCAGAAATCCTTGGTCATGTCATTGACTGCTTGAATTCGCTCATGATATGTCTTGTAAAACTGCAGACACCATATGGGCATGTTAACAGGGTTGATTTGATTTTCACCGGAGGTGGTCTTTAACAATTTAATACCACATTAGAACGCTACTATTTCAACAATATAAAGTGATAACTTGGTGTAAGACAAAATATCTATATAAAAAAGAAAGACTCACACATCAAATCGGAGATTTTGTTTTTCCTCAAAGAAGTAATCCAGTACAAACTTTCTCACAAAATCTGGGTTCAGTGTATTGTCAATCATCTCAGTTCTTCCAAACTGTTAGGTTAAACAAAAACAGTCAAATGTCAAACATGAAAAAAACATGCCATCATATTCACTCATACATAAGAAACTATAATATCTTGCTTAAGTCTTTCCAAATTATCATCTTAGGTTTTTTTTTTATGCCTTTAATGACAGGACAGTGGAGAATGACAGGAAGTGAGTGGGAGAGAGAGTCGGGGTGGGATCCGGAAAGGACCACGGGGCGGGAATCGAACGGTGCAGGTGCCCCAGCCAGTTGCACCACAGCCGGGGCCCCAAATTATCATCCTAGCACACAACCTATCCATGGGTGTTATGTTTAAAACTCAAGATGAGGGACCACAAAGTCCAAAGCTGTTGACCTCATTGGAAGCCTCTCCAAGCGGCCAGCAGACCAGGCTAGTGTGGTGGAGCCCCAGTGGTAGCTAGAGATCCTCAGCCTCTATCACTGGCTGCTTAGCTGCCACCTTTCTGGCAGTCAGACAGTGATCCCCACAGGGAACGTTCTTTTGTGGATGGAACTTTGGCAGAGGGAGTAATGAGCTATTATCCCTGCCAGCACTGCCGTGTGGCGGACTCAGCAGGAGTCCACTTCTACCCCTGAGTTTCTTCCAAGTCGTCTGCTTTGGGTAAATCTGATTTTAAAATGCAGGGAGTCCTGGGCACTCAGCAATGGCAAAGCCTCTTAAGGATGTCATGCAGTCCCAATAATATGGATTATTAGAAGTAATATGTTATTACATTGTGCAGCAAAAAGAGAATGGCATTCAGGACAATCCAGAGAAATGAAATGATGCAGTTAACAAATAGATACGAAAATGAGATGTCCACTCTGCCTAAACTAGGTGGACACAGCGGTGGGTGGAGACAGGCTGATGCTCTCTTTTTGTATTTTCATTGTAGATGGCTTGTCAAATGTCCTATACAGCCAGCAATCCACCACCCATCTCTTAAATTACCGATATGGGTTAATGTATGATTAAGCTTTTTATAATACCCCAGAATTTGCACTTTGTTCAGTATCAGTTTCCAATTTGTTCTGATTAGATCCTAATGTGTTTTAAATGACAGGTCAGCAGGAGCTACATTTTCTTTTGAAACTACTTCACAGTGCAATCTCATTTTAAACTACCTCCTCATTCTATTTTGCTAAATGGCATTAAACTTGATTTAACAGTTTTCTCAAACACACTAAAACCATTGGCTCAAAATTACTTCAACATCATTTGATTGACTAGAGACACATCCTGACATTGCAGGTCTGGTCTTAGCTGGAGACTGCATAGTAAAGGTACAGGTATGTACCCCCACAGTAGACTGTATATTTCTGACGACATAAAAGCTGGTCGCACCAGCGTCAGAGGTAGGAGTGTGCAGTAAATATGTGAATAATTTATCATGTTCTCTGGAGGCCAGTGACTAGTTCTCTTGAGAGCATCACTAACTCTGGCGCTGTCCTTGGTACTGCTTTCTACAGCATTTTCCAACACCTTCTCCTAATCTAAACCATTAGAGAATCCATGCTCCCAGTCATAAAATGCATTTAGTGAAGGATTCCTTGTGATAACTCACAAACTAATGGAGGCACAGATATCATATGATGAATAAGGACAAGATTAAATCACACTGAATATCAAAATCATCACAGTGGTAGCAAAAGAATGAAATGAATATGAATTATTTTAAACACAAGGTTAGGTGCTCTTTAGAAATGTTCTTATAGGTTTAAAAAATGGTTTTCCAGTCTACATCTAAATAAACACAATGTACATTTGGAATAAATACACTGGAATAAATGTATTTCAACTTTGCTCATTTTGACCATTTTGAATGTCTCTCAAAAGAGAAGCATCTAATGACAGTGTTTTTAAGAGTTTGATTGTTTTGATGAAATTAACTTACCTCTCGCCATTCTTTGGTCCCAATGCCCTGCACATAAAGCACAACAACTAAAAGAAACAGACAAGGGAGTTTAAACCGATATGAAAACCACCTATATATATATATATATATATATATATATTCCTAAACTAATTTGTCTCTCTAATGATAATCTGAATGTAACTTTATAAGGTACAGTTCTGTATCAAAAATACAGTTCTGTTTCTGCAAAACAGACCAAATGTCTGTGTCCAGATCAAGCCAGTTTCAAGCAAAACACATTGCCTTAGGAGCAGAGGAGGGAGGAGAGTGATTCGTTTGGCCTTTGGGCAAAATATCAACTAGCACACTGCATCTTTAATAGAAATGGCTCGATAATTACTTCAGTGAAGCTTGCATACACTGAGGAGTAAGCAAGCCCATTTGGGTCTAAATAGCTGTTAATGAGTGGGCACTGATGGATCACCCAGATGAGGTTTAAGGGTATTTCATTAGGAAACATCTGTTGATACTTAAGTAATATACAACAAGCCTTTAACAAAACCTATGTCAGCAACCATCTCAGAACCTCAAGTTTGACGAGTAGTAGTACATGTATAACACTAAGACTGAATTCACATCCAAATTCAGTCATAGAACAAAAAATACATTTAACATTTAACAGAATATTTCATTTTTCAGTGTAGCTCAATTCAGGTGGAGAGTCTGTTCAGGCACACATGGGTTGGGTGGAGTCCTGACAAGAACTGGAAAATGATGAGTTTGGCAGATAGACACAGCACAGGTTGCAACCGGAGATAGCATGATGGAGATTAATTAGATAGATAGATAGATAGATAGATAGATAGATAGATAGATAGTTTATTGATCCTCCAGGGAAGTTCAAGGAAAGTTCCTGATTAATGTTGATTGTCTAGCACTTGATTTCAACTGTACAATCTTTTTGCATTACAATTACAGTGCTGTTGAGTAAAGTATGTCATCCTTTTTAATAGTTCAATGTTAGGCCATATCCTTAATTTCTCTAACCTGGCATAGCCATGGTACCATGCCAATGGGATTTTATTATCGGCCATAATTCAACTTGGCCAAGAAGCCAGTCCGAATTTACCACAAAAATTTCACAAAAATTGATAATGTCAAATGCCTAAATCACTGTTTTCTGTTTGTCTTATTTTTTTTTTAAAGTTATTGCACTGTAAATATCTTGTATAACAGACGTGAAATGTAAACATCTCGCTTGTCAAGGGGCAGCAATTTTGTTGAAAAACAAAATCAACTCTAGTGCACTCAGGTGAATGGCTGTTTCACTGTTCCTCATCCAACTATGTAAAAAGCCTGCTCAAATCATTTATATTCCTCTCACCAACAAGAGAATACCATCATATTAAGATTATTAATTTAAATTTAAATTATTTAATTTAAAGCACAAGGATTTTTGCCTGTGCAGGTTAGTAGCACAGCAGTTACTAATTCCTTGAAGGAAAGGCCATTTGTTTTGCTCATGAAAACACAAAATCTTCAGGGATCCCTGAATATTTTTGCACATTGTTGGCTGTTATGTGTAGGCTATGTATGTATGTATCAATATTAGCAAAACTGGCTATAGGTGGGATAACATTTCAATATCTTGTCTAATAGCTACTGCCACATCATTGCCACACTATGACAGAGAGCAAAACAATGATGGTCATTTTAAACTATTGTGAGAAAAACATCAGGCTGTGACAACAAATAAAGCTCTTGTGAGTGACGAAATGTAGTCCACTATCGTTTCTACATGTAAAAGATAATTACGACTCAGATGAGGTGAGCTGAAGACCACACAGGCAAATGTAAGTACATGAAAAAGGCAGGGAGACACAGCGAGGCACACATTAGGCTTACAGTAATTACTTTAATTGCTTTCAGGCTGTCATCTGCACTTGGAGAGAATGGATTGGAGGTGTGGCTCAGTGCAGAATGCAGAAATTAACATATACCTCTCTTTCCCCTCACTCTCATAAGAATCACAAATTAACATGTATACCTCTCTTTTCCCTCACTCTCATACGAATCAGGTGTGAGAGTGAAATGAACATGTATACCTCTCTTTCCCCTTACTCTCATAAGAATCAGGTGTGCTGAGAATGCCAGTGGACACAATCTCTCTGCCAAACAAGGGAAATGAGCTGTTGCAAATGCAAATTGGTCTAAATATTTACCAGCAAATGCATTCAGTAACAGTTTTACTGTATCTGTTTCTGTCCTCCTCATGTGTACACAGTAGGCCAAATTCTGCACATATTAAAACAAGGAAAAGTCACCTGAACCCAAGTTATGAATGCTGACTAATGAATGAATGAATGTGAATGATTGAATGAACCAATACCAGACCAATAAATTAAAGGTTCTCTAAGCGACGCCACACGCTTTTTAGGCTAAAACATTTTATGTCACTTACTGCAAACATCACCTAACCAACCGCTAGCTGTCTGTGTCCTGAATACACTGTAAAAAAACGCGATCTCTGTGGACAGCTTGGGAAAGTTCGGAAAGATCAAAAATTTTCAGATCAAAGCCTCGCAGACCATCAGGGAAGATAAAAACATTACTAGAGAGTGTGTATGTGTGTATTTGTGTGTGTGTATTTCCCATCAGGGAAGATAAAAATATTACTAGTCTCCAGATTAAACACATGACTAGTCTCTAGATTAAACACATGACTAGTCTCCAGATTAAAAACATAACTAGTCTCCAGATTAAAAACATAACTAGTCTCCAGATTAGTCTCCAAACATATCAAACTGTTCCAGCAAATCACAGACGAGATGCGCGTTAAGGAGAGTTTCAATTGCACGGAAGAGCACGGGAGGGAGGGGGAGGAAGTAGCGAACTAGCTCTCTGTTTTGTTTGAAAGTCAACACAGGTGAAGTTACCCAGCATCGCTTAGAGCACCTTTAATTGATTATTCCAAACTGGACAAATTACGTTATATAATGCACATACCTGGATCAGACTTTGAGAATGTATCTATGTCCAACAAATTCCTGTGAAAATAAGTCACAATTTAAGCAAATAAGCATTTTCATAATTCTGGAACATGAAATCAGGACACCATCATAAGAATTACCAGCACTTTCAGTTACACTTTACTTGACAGTATCGACATAAGAGTGACATGACACTGTCATGAATGTGTCATAAACAAGTCATAAACACTTTCATGGGCCAACATTTTAACCAAACTGTCTAACGCTACACCAAAATGTTTATAGCCGCCAACTAGATGTACCGCAGAGTGGTACAAAATATGATCGCCATCCAGTCCTGCACATTCGCTCCTCAAAAATAAATCACGCTTGTCAATTGGTCTCCATCTCCTACTCCATCCCCTACTCTTGCAATTTTGTGGATGTAAATGAGTATGTGCATGTGTGTGTTTGCTTCTGTGTGTGCGGGTGTGTGTGTGTGTGTGTGTGGGTGAGAGGGGGGGTAATGGTGTGTGTGTGTGTCTGTCTGTCTTTATGTGTGGGTGCAGGTTACAGAAACATCATTATGCATTAACTTTACTGTTCTACAACTGACAATACTGTACTTCTCGCATGGAAAAAATGGAAATACATTTTTTATGGAATAAAAATGATATCAGACACATGCAGATTATAAAGTGTCCTCTGACAAATATAGTTAGAGTCATAGTTAGTACCTGTGGTCCAGAAGAGGCCCGGGACTGAATTAGCTGTATGTATAAACAGGGGTGCTGTTGATTACATCAGACCTTTCCACTGATTAAGGTATGCAAACTGCTGGCCTTACAGCAGTCAATGCATTTCATGGCTGTTTTGATAAAGGTACAGTATGTGTTTATAAAATTGCATCATGTTGTCTTTTTGCTCAGAAGACCTCATTTTGGAGCCACTCTGAAGCTGGATAAATTGTGGTGAAAACTGAATGGTATTTACTGAATTTTCCTTTAAAGCACAACTGCACAACTGTCCACATTTAAAGCTCCTTCTTAAATTTGAAATGTAAAGGGTATTCTACCTCAAGACAAAAAGAGACAGAAGGCAGTAATAAGGGAATCCTGACAATGTGATACCTCACACAGCAGTATGCATATGAGCTGTCCACCAGATTGAGCAATGAATTCCAACTCCATGCTGTCTGACGAACCCCTGCTCTACAGGAGGCTAGTGTCAGCCATCAGGTGCCAAGTCTGAGGAGATATGACGCATTCAACCTTAGTACCTGTAGAGTGGCTTAGTTTCCCTAACTACCGGGTACCATCCACCGAAATCTGAAATCTGGCATCCATAACTGGTTTGGCCAGTGAGGTAGTAATCAGTATCACTACCGCAGCAATGAGACCTGGTGTACACAGTGCATCACAAGCGTAAGTGTGGCCAAAAAAGCGGGTACGTCCACTTACCACTTGAGTGTCAGCTTGACTATCATGCGCTTGGAGCTGAGCTTGAGTCCAACGAACATCTGCCACTGAACCATTTCCTCTGCAAACTGAGGCAGCTGAGGTGACTGAGAGAAGCTGCTAAGTGATGCAGGATTGCTGGAGAGCTGGCCATCAGCATCCAGTCATCCAAAAAATTCTAAATGCGAATTCTGTCCTGGTTCTAAATATTCTAAAGGAGAGCCAGTGCCACATCTATGCACCACAACAATGTTTAGGGAGAGAGGGAGAACCCAAACGGAAGGACAGTGAACTGCCACAACTGCCAATTTCTTCTTTCATGCTAGTAAAACACACCTTGTTTTCAAACACAAAGTATAGATACTTGCTCTGCGTGGCCGTTATCACAAAGTGAACTAACCAGTCTCCCTGTCGGACACTGGACTGAATTCTGTATGCCATTTGTTTCATGCTTGACATCCGGAAATCCAGGAAGTGGACGGTCACGCTTTGTGTGGCAATCCCCCAAAAAGTAGCCATCCATCCTGGTCTTAGCCACTGGTGGTGGTTCCAGCCAAAGCATGTGGAGCTCAAATCAGCATGGTGGGCTATCATCGGCACTGGGGCCAACCACAGCTTCCTCCACCTACCCTTCTGCCCCACCGAGGATTCGAACAAAATGACTTTGTCACGGTGACCAGGTCTAAACATGTCCACTGGGAGCTCACCCCTCTCTACACCCTGGGATTCTGGCAAGCGCATGGGTGAAGAGGGAGAGGAGCGTCATAATGCGGGCAGCATCGCACACTGGAGAGCGAGAATGGCTTGGTGGCAAATGCTGCTAGTCAGGGAGGATGGAGATCTCCAACGCTTAAGTGGAATATTGCCGCATTGAGAAGGCCTTCTTCCACCTTCTTTCTTGCTTTGTTTCAGCCACAGACCAACCAATAGGCACCCATCCTATTTTTAGTATGAAATGTTGCTCGAGCCGCACCTGAGACATGCATGTCACCAGTGTACATGCTCTAACCTGGGCGCCAAAATGAAAATGCACAAGTAATGCAGCTGCGTTAGTCACATAGTCGCCATGCATGCGGTGTGAATCAGCCGTGAGAATGACTCCACTTGGTTAACATTGAGTGAACTTGACTGAAAGAGACCTACTGCTTTCCCATGTATATAAAAGTGTTATGTGGTTGCCTCTCTTCTTATAATACATTATGTGCACCAGGGGCTCCTGCAGGAATGAATGCTATGGTACGCACACACATCTACAGACCACCCCTCCCCCATCCCTTTTTCGCTGTTTCTCTGTTTCGTTCATGCATTGGTCCCCTAAAAACCGTTGTTATTCTCTCTCCTGCTCAAACAAAAGGTGTGCGTGCATTAAGTTGATTTTGATAACGTGTTTACAAACTTTACAGAAAATTGTAAATAGCCTGCTGTCACAGAGTTAATGGGATACTGTGCAGAGTTGGGAAGTTATTGTGAAGCTACTTTGGCAAATGTAAATCTGCTGACTTCACCTTTCCTAGAGTGGTTATGTGATAAAGACTTACATAAACTTTAAATGACACCCTGTTATCAGCCTGACTGAGGAGGCTCCAAAAGATGTGGTGATTCATAAACAAGAGCACAGGCCACATGGTAAACCTGCAAACACAAGTGTTCCAGTGGTAACATTAAGTTCATTCAAGTAGGGTGTTTAGGGTGTTGATGTTTCAGAGCCAATTGGAATCAATCTCATTATATCACCACAGTAAGTTGTACAACTTTTGACTATTGATCGTTTTGGACAAAAGCGGCTGCTAAATCATATATAACTATATAAATCATATAACTATTTTACAACTTTTGTTCACTCTTTACTCATTCAGTCAGTGTATAAGCATAAGCATTCTCTCAGACTTTGTCAAGGCATTCAAAACAAGGCATAGAAATGGTTTCTTTCGACCTTAAAAAGTAGGCTATGTCCTCTATTATTAATCTTTAATAAAAAACAATTTGAAAATGTAATTTTAGAAAGAAAGAGATAGGAATCTACTGAGAAGAAATATCCCACTTCATGTAAGCTAATACAAAATAGAAGCTTCTGTTCTACAAGCTTCTGAAGCTTCTATAGTTTTCTAATTTGCTACATTTAAGCTAAGCATCATTCTTTCATGCTGTCATATTTCATGATGATAATTTCTTCTTTCATGCTAGTAATATTTTACAACAAAAAGGAATCAAAATGGACATGGTGGTAGAGTAAAAATGATTTCTAATGGATAAGCAATGGACGTTGTCAGTGAGCAACAGCAAGAGAAAAGCTTCATTTTTTAAAACATTATTTCTTCCGTCAGATTCCTTCACAGAAATGTATATCCATTGATGCTGCTATGATTTTGGACCTAACAAATACTTTCAAAATACTCTACGGTAATTCATCTCC
Source organism: Alosa alosa (assembly GCF_017589495.1). Taxonomy (NCBI): domain Eukaryota; kingdom Metazoa; phylum Chordata; class Actinopteri; order Clupeiformes; family Clupeidae; genus Alosa; species Alosa alosa. The sequence continues at coordinate 31,649,457 of NC_063192.1, read as the reverse complement.
AACACGACAACTACGAACTGCCTGAGTATAAAAACATTACACGTTTTATTCTGAACGTTGTGATTCTCAAATATGGGGTTATAGCAGTTAAAAACACACAACTTCGTCGGCTACCGCACAAGGTCACTGAGGTTAACCTGACTGAGCCGTTAAGGAGCGGTATTCGAGTACCACTTTGATTACTCTAATATTAACACCAGTGACTCTCTTCCTCAATGAGGAAACATATTGCAATTCACTATTAATCGTCGCTTACCTTATAAGTTACTGTAGCCTATTCGTTTGAAGTTACATCGAAGTAGGTACTAACCTGCACGAGACGGTAACTTCTATTTTGGTTGCGGGTACATTCGAGTGCAATGGGTCACATTGTCCAACCGATGCCATCATCTCATTTGTTGAGCTGACTTGCCTTCCTTTCAACATTTTGAATGCTCACAGAATCCGGTAAAAGCGATATACCAAGTTGTTACCAGTTTATGTCATGTCCATTCACAATGTTCATTTGTGACAGTAGACAACCACGGTGAAATAAGTCATATGCGACATCTGGATGTTGTGCCACTCGTGGTATCACAGGAAAGCGCGCGCGCCTCTCCAACACAGATTCTCCCCCCGTTCTGTTTTCCAGCGCCTTCGACAGGAGTTGGAGCAGTTGATTGCCTCTGAAGCACATGCGTAGCCAACTGATAGAGAAGGGAGGGCTAATGAAATCTCAGGTCTTCTGGAACATATTTTTAATTGGAAAGGTTGAGTTGAGAATGTTTAATGATTTTATTTCTAGCCTACTGAACCCAAGCACATAACAAAACATAAGAGCCATGGCCATTTTGAGATTTTGTAGGAAATCAAACAGAATTTCAGAGGTTGCATGTAAAGAGTCTTCATTGTCCTTTGTAAATGGCTGTTAATACAGTTGTCTGAGCCCTGCCAAATAAAGACTGATGTTTTTATTTGTTATTTGTTCGCCATGTCCACTGCTCTCTATTTGGTGGCCTTGTTTTTGGTTGAAATTGAAATATGTATGAAGGTCGAAAAGTAAGCCAGTGAAAGGCAGAGTAATCTCTCCCAGCTTTTTCTTCCACATAGTCCCTGTATCTGAGGGTGCACAGGTGACAGAATGATAAAACTCCTCCCTGGTCTCACTGCATCCATTCACTGGGAGACTTTATTACCCCCAGGGCAAACGTCTGTTTAGTTTTCCTGTCACAAGAATGGACTTGAAGAGAGAAAAGGAATGAGAAAGTACAGCGTTACACCTGCATACAAAATCCTTCCTGTGTCCTCAATATCCTTGAGATGCTCATTGTGCCCCACTGCTGGTGATTGCCAGTGCCTAATGCATCCAAGGTCCTAGATTAAAATGCAGCCTGCATCTGGATGCTGTTCACATTATAATCCCCTTTAAAAGCAGATGTGGCAGATGTGATCATGTGCAGAAACACCTGCCATAGGCACACACTGCAAAAAATGAAATCTAACCAAATGTTAATAATCTTATATTAAGATCAAAAAACTATTTGGTATTGTTTTTAGTATGAAAAGACTTACCTAGCTCTCTCGAAAGATAATTTTGACTTAATTTTAGAAGACTTTGACTTATTTTAAGGAGATTTATCAAGACAAATTTACTCAACGCACTGGCAGACAAATTTACTTGTTTTTAGTATGAAAAGACTTACCTAGACTGGCAGACAAATTTGACTTGTTTTTAGGACAAATTTTGACAAATTTACTCAACGACTGGCAGACAAATTTATTTGTTTTTAGGACTGGCAGACAAATTTGCTTGTTTTCAGGATGAGATGTCTTAATTTAAGAAAAGTTTGACTTATTTTAAGTCAAATGATTTCATCAGAAAGTGTAAGAAAGGTAAGTGTCTTTAAACAATATCAATTGTTGGAACAAAGAATATGTATTTTTTTTATCTTGATATAAGATTAATAACACTTGGTTAGATTTTGTTAGATAAGCAGTTTTTGCTCAGTCACCCATTTTTGTTTGCATTCTGCCGCTACGTTTCTGACTGGACCTGGAGACACAGAAGAAGAGAACTCACACCTGGACCTGGACACACAGAAGAAGAGAACTCAAACCTGGACCTGGAGACACAGAAGAAGAGAACTCACACCTGAATTTGAATTCAGCTGAATTTGCAGTATGCTGCCGACATTTGAACAGAAGTGGGCTTTACTTCATGTGTATCTGGAGCATCTATGCTATAAATATGAACCACTCTAAAGCCACCTCCATCCCCCTCTCTATTGTCAAGTGTGTGCTCATCATAACAACACAGACACACACACACACACACACACACACACACACACACACACACACACACACCTACATGAAGTATAATAAGGCAAGGGCAAAATAGTCTACACAGTGGGAAGTGTATCTAAGAACCTGAATGTGAGTGTATTCAGTAAACTGAACCCAGTAGCACAATTGACACACATATGCATTGAAGTTAGGCTACTACTAAATCCTCATTGAATAGCTGGAGTACACTTGCTTAGGCATTTATTGTTGATAAATACCCTCAAACATGGCAAGTCTGTTTTTATTAAATTTATTTATCATTTATTGTTGATAAATACCCTCAAACATGGCAAGTCTGTTTTTATTGATTTATTTATCATTTATTGTTGATAAATACCCTCAAACATGGCAAGTCTGTTTTTATTTATTTATTTATCATTTATTGTTGATAAATACCCTCACACATAAGTCTGTTTTTGCAACCTGAGAGTTCAGTAGAAGACTTGTATCAGAGACATTGCCATTTAATGTGAGACTAGGATAACAAACTGGAATATAAGTATGCAGAGCTGGATTTGGGTCCTTGTTACTAGTTCAGTAGCTGTGCTCTTATTATTCAGTGTATTCATACCAAACAAAAGAAAACACAAGAAACATTTGCCTTGTGGTGTGTGTGCCCTGTATAGAGTAAAAGTCATAATGGCTTATGAACTATGGGGATGGATGGTGGCAAATATGAAAATGTTTTTCATCTATTTCATCTCAAGTGTGCCTGGAAAGTTTTAGAAGGCTTTAGAATGGATAACTCTGTGATATTATAAAAGGATGTTTCATGACTACACATGGGAAACGCCTATTTTGCAGTGAAGCATTGGAAACCACATACAAAGTGGCTTGATTGCACCCCACTGGTCCTCAACTCTTAAGGGCCGTTCACACCAAGAACTATAAAAATAACGGTTAAAAACTATCGCTACAGCGAATATGAATGACAATGTCCACACCTAAACTATAATGATAACGATATGAAAAATGATATATTTTGCCTCCAAGAAAACCAGCCATGCAACTTCAAGAACGGCGGCCCGACAAATCTCGCGAGAATCGTGAAACATTACCTTGTCATAAATGTTAAACTTAACTGTTACTTTACAGTTTAGTAGGTTTTGCTGTTTCAGTGACATTTGAATGAAATTAAGTTGAATTGATGGCCTTGTAACTACATGAGACATTGTACAAATATAGTGGTAGTGCTGCACACATCCACCATAGATTGAAACATGGTTTAAAGCTTGGCAGGATTTCCCCCTCTGCTGGAGAAATTGTGCTAGAGAAATTGTGCATTATGCTATTTCAAACTGTGGAAAAAGGTAACGATAAAGCACATGGATTTGTTTACAAGCTAGCAAAACGGTTAGCATAAGTTCGTTAGACAATGTGGATGTTACAAGGTAAGAAACAGGATTTAAAACGAGTTTCTTGTTTATCACTTCTCTTTCTGGGACGGTAGTCTCAATGTTGCAAGGTTGGTTTTCCGCCTGGGGACGCTAGGGGCAGCGGGAAAAGTCACCATTTTCACCGGAACAGGTCATTTAACCATCCAAATGATTTCTAAACGGGTTTATTACGTTTTAATAGTTGCCAAGTTCTCCTTTAACCCTTTATCAGAAAAAGTGGTATTACTACAGTCTCTCATCTTAGAGCTCTACTCTTAGTGCTCAGTGCTTCTGAAGAAGAGCTATTAAAGACCAGATTACCTTGAAGTTTTACAACTGGTCAAAGCATCACGCCTCTCTGAAGACAGTCAGATGAAGTTGTCACTAATAGATTGTAAAGGGACATGACATCACAGCACTGCTGAGCATGCATCTGCCTCCATGTCAAAGGTAAAAAACAATCAATCAATTAGCCATCTGTGTCTGTAATTCCTGTCTAAAGAATGGCTTTTGTTTGGGTAATTTACGAGCACCTGTTGCTCCTGCAAATGGGAGCCTTCTGTTCTGCACAGTTGATTGTATTTACATCCACATCAATATCCCAGGCTTACCGTTTTTGGTCATATTTGGGATATAACATTTACATGAATACTGGCTATTTACCTGGTAATTCATATTGCCATACTGTAGATGATTAATAAAGGTTGGCCTATCCTTGTAACTGATCACTGCATTATTAGCTCAGTCGCTGTGGTATTTAGTATTTGGGATACAGTAGGTGAATGCATGGATTCAGTATTCTTCTGTCTTTCAGAGTACCCTGTCTGACATGAACATGTTTTTTAAAACCAGGGTCAACCTTCAGCCAGTCATCAGCCTTAAACACCCTTCTCAACAACCTTAACCAAAAGTTTAAATATTTTTTATTATTTAGGTCATAGAAGGTATTTTACTCCATCTGCCTGTTCTTGGATATTTTGAAATTGTAAAATGATTGTGTAGGCCTATTGTTCTTGTGTATATGTGCTGTGATACACTACAAAGACTATTGACAACAATATGTTAGACAGTAGTCCTGGGAGAAAGCAATTTACATACATCATCGCTGTGTAACCTTGTTCTCACTTTCCATCAGTTGGTAGTGTAATTCTCTTTCTGGACAGCAGATGGCATTACAGCATAATGCTGATCTTTGCCTCCAATCACTGTAGTCAGCACCTATGGAGGGCATAGATGAGAGGAAATGTATTTTTAAAGTCAAATCCACAGCCTTGTTATAAAGGAATGAGAATGAGAATCATTTTGCAGAAATATTTATTCTATTCCTAAGCCAGCGGTTAAGAATTGAATCTTAATCAGAATGGTAAAGCTTGTCAAAGATTATATTTATGTTAAACCCAGATGACATTTTCCTTTGGGGTTTTTGACTGACCATACTGTACATACATATTTACTCTATGCTAAAGCATGAGGCAGAGATCATATCTACCTAAGGAGTTGTTTTATTTTGTGGAACCATTCCATAATGTTCCGGCCCTGCTGGGCCTACACTGGCCTCACCACTCTGTGCACCTGTGTGCCTGTCTGCGTCTGAATCTTGCAGCAGCACGTGGACTGGGATGAGCAGGTGTGCTGTGTCCACTTGATGGGCCGCAGGAGAAGAAGGCCTCGGCTCCACTATGCAGACGGGCTTCCTCCTCTCCGTCTGCGCTTGGACAAATCTCCTGCACACACATTTACTTTATCTTCACGATACTGACTTTTTCTATATTCTTGAATACATATTCTTTGCCGATTATATGAAAACCTTCCAACAAGCTTTTGGTCTGTTCAAGCTCAGACATCAGGATAGCAGAATTCCAACGCTTTGGCACTGACCAATCAGACAATTATTCAGTTTATTGTTTGGTCAGGTCAACAGTGTGCCTGGAAAATTCAGACTCAACTGAGGGAGGCTTTAGAATGGATAACTCTGTGATATTATAAAAGGATGTTTCATGACTACACATGGGAGACGCCTATTTTGCACTGAAGCATTGGAAACCACATACACAGTGGCTTGATTGCACCCCACTGGTCCTCAACTCTTAAGGGCCGTTCACACCAAGAACTATAAAAAAAAACGGGTAAAAACTATCGCTACAGCAAATATGAATGACAATGTCCACACCTAAACTATAATGATAACGATATGAAGAATGATATATTTTGCCTCCAAGAAAACCAGCCATGCAACTTCAAGAACGGCGGTCTGACAAATCTCGCGAGAATCGTGAAACATTAGCTTGTCAGTAGATAGCTATTTTGATTTTGCCTGGAATTTTTGCCTGTTTCTATTCCTTCACCTCCTCATTGTGTACAAGGGGGATAAGTCATGAGAAGATTGCTATTTACAACAGCAGAGTAAAATATGAATATATCGCAACTCTAGAGGGAGCTCTACAGTCACAAAAAATACCTAAACCGGCATAGTGTACCTTTAAAACTAGTTTAACAACAGTGATGACCGAATCAGTCTTAGCTAACAATTAGCCATGTGCTTTTTCTATGGCATTTTAGCTCTAGATTAGCCTAGAAATCTAGACGCATCCTAGCGGCGGCAAATTAATTTGCTCAGCCTGTACGTCTAGTATCGAACCATAGGGATTTCTATTGGCTTAGCACCGTGGATGTTCTCCAATCACAGCTCTATTTTGTTAGAGAGTCTTAAGGCGGGCTTAATAGGGATAACGACAGTCCCGCGACTGTGAACAACAAGGAAGGTGGCTATGGCTTAACGAAGAGCGGTTGTTTGAATCGGCGTTGGCGTCAACTTTGGAGGAGTTGGACTTGTGCTTTTCTTTGAAAGTTGAGCAACACAATGCACTTAAGTCATTACTTTCAAGAAGGATGTATTTGCCGCTTTGCCGACCGGATAATGGATATGGTCGAAGCGCTGGCCTATTGCATGCCTAGGCAGTTTGAAAGACAATTCTCTGCCCCCTTGGATTAAGCGAGGTGAATGGTTCGATGCCAGACTATACATCTCAATGATATAGGATGGCCCCGCCAGGCTAGCTCTAGATGCCAAACTCTAAACTCCCATTATTCCTCAATGAAACAGTGATCTCCTGAGACTAAAATGTAAACTAAATGTACAGAAAATCTTTTGCATCACCTTGTATAAGTATATATACTCTTTTGATCCCGTGAGGGAAATTTGGTCTCTGCATTTGTCCCAATCCGTGAATTAGTGAAACACACTCAGCACACAGTAATCCCGGCGCAGTGAGCTGCCTGCAACAACAGCGGCGCTCGGGGAGCAGTGTCAAGGGCTCAGCCGTGCCTACTGGTCGGGGTTCGAACCTGCAACCCGGTTACAAGTCCGAAGCACTAACCAGTAGGCCACGACTGCCCCTTGACACTGCGGCACAAAGAAAGGGACTAGGGACAGCACACTGCATCTATCTTCCCAGGATTCTAAGTTCCCTGGTTCCTGTGTTCCCTTGGTCCTGCGGGTGTTTTGTGTTTTTGTACCCCATGGAGGACTACATGTAACACAATGCAATGCTATAAGATGTCTCAATGTGCAATACAATGCAACATGTTTTGGAGCAGTTTCTTATTATGACCACCGCTAGTTACCACAAAGGTTTTGTCAAAGTTGTTTTTGTTTGTTTTCAATGAATCCCGGGACACTGAAACACTGGGGCATGTCAAACTTGTTGGGCATGTAGCCCCACCAGACTGATAATCAATAGAATAATTCTACCTGTAGGGGACACTGAAATTGATGTAATTCTTTATCCCAAGAACAACTTCACAGCTACAGTTTATACTTGGCCACATTTGCTCACATCTCCTTATGTTTCCTTTGGCTCACCCAAAATGGTAAATCAGTATTCAGCAGCCGCCACACATGTGCACACACACACACACACGCACACACACACGCCACACACACACACACACACACACACACACACACACACACTCACACACATTTAATGAGTAACCGTATCTTCTTTATCTACAATCATATTCAGTTTTATCATTACTAATATTTTTTGTATTTTTATTTATTTTTTGTCATTTATATTTTGTTTAATTACTGTTTTATTTTATTTTATTTGAGCACCTTGGGTCAATTGCATTGCGTTTAAGTGTGCTATATAAATAAATATGACTTGACTTGACTTAAAGGACAATTCCGACGCAAAATGAACCTAGGGGTTAATAACACATGTGAACCGAGGTCGTCCGTTCTCTGGGATATGTTTTCATGCTAATCAAACGCGACCAGTTTTGCCACAAACCGCTAAGAAGCGTTTAACGCTAGTCTTCGGGGCACATGCACAAAGTAAAACGAAATCGCTATTTCTATACCACTAACAAGGCTCAAAATAGCACCACACTTCCACTGTAGCATAATGAGGGGCCCTACATGTAAACCGAAGCATTGAGAACTTTGTAAGTGTATAGACAGTTTATTAACAGATAGTTTAGAAACAGTACCGTTCACGTATACAAGCAGGCACCATCTTGGGAAAACTAACACAGTCTCACTCCCTGAGACTGTGTTAGAGTAAAACGACTGTTACGCGCTGTTACAACTGTAGGCTACAATGGTCGCAATACAGAAATATGCGTGTTAGTTTAGTTAGATATTATTGTTATTATTATTATTATTATTATTATTATTATTATTATTATTTTACCTTACGTAACCTACACCAAAGTTGAATAAAATTATGCAAGATCAAAGTAACCTAAGGTAGCCTATGGCTCTGATGGTCTGCGATTTTTGTTTTTAGATCATTTCAAACAAATCATTAGTCTAACGTGACGGCATCACCTTTGATGGACATTTATTTCCGTTCGTCTATATTTGACGATGGGGATTAACATGAATGTCAGAAGGTACATCTGACGGACCCCCATCGCCAGGAAAACAAGTCGTAACAGAAGGTACACCTGAATTTCGCGACGGTTTTCGTTGGAATTTGACACCAAGGACCATTTTGCAGATTTTGCATGTCAGACTAAATCATAAATGTAACAGTCAACAGTCATGTCGCATCATAGTGTGATTTCAACGTGAGCTGAATTGTCAAAAGTGTCGCGGACTTGAAAGTTTTCCCAGGAGATGGTGCCAGCCTGTATATTTTGTGAACAAGATATACAAAAATATGTTTCTTTAAACATTTATGTGTTAATAAACTGTCTGCACCCACTTACAAAGTTTCTAAACTATTTTAATGTCTGCACACTTACAAAGTTCTCAATGTTTACATGTATGGCCCTCATTATGCTACCGTGGAAGTGCAGTGCTATTTTGAGCCTTGTTAGTGGTATAGAAATAGCGATTTCTTTTTACTTTGTGTGTGCCCCGAAGACTAGCGTTAAACACTTATTAGCGGTTTGTGGTAAAACTGGTCATGTTCAATTAGCATGAAAACATATCCCAGAGAACGGACGAACTCGGTACACATATGTTATTAACCCCTAGGTTCATTTTGCGCCGGAATTGTCCTTTAATTGAAGAATTGTATTGCTTTTCTCTTATTCTGAAAGACCACTCCATCCACTGTGGCTTGTACTAGTTTAGCTGATCTTTACTTCCATAAATGAAGACACTCAGTGCCATCTCTCATTGTATATATAAGTATATATACTCTTTTGATCCCGTGAGGGAAATTTGGTCTCTGCATTTATCTTAATCTGAGAATTAGTGAAACACACTCAGCACACAGTGAACACACAGTGAGGTGAAGCACACAAGAAGGTTTATAGTAGCCTACTTATAATCATGCTGGCCAACCGGCAACCCTCCAGTTCCAGGTCCGAAGCGCTAACCAGTAGGCCACGGCTGCCCCATGATAGTGGCAGAGCCCCAATACAAAGTGTATGCTGTCCCATCACTGGTCTTTAAACCAAAGGTCCTATTAAAAACATCTATTTGTCCTTTGTTATTATTACTTTATTACTTATTAAGGGTAAGGAGATTGTTAAAAGTCCATTGATATCTGCATCACCTGCAGTAAAATCTGATGATATAGGTAAGTCTGCTCATCACCCTTGGCCCCAATAGCGGGTGGAGGGTATTGCAGTTGGGTGTCATTCATCATCTTGGGAAAGGTTTCTTTGTTTCAAAGGGTGAGAGAAGCTGACTTAATAATGCCCAAGTGTTCATATGACATTGTCTGAAATATAAGTAGGCCTAGCGCATCTATGAGTTAACATTACCGAAGGAAAAGGACTCTTTGTTTGGACTCTTCTTATTAGCAATTAAATGGGCCAAATCAACATTTCATCACTAAACAAAATACTTTCCAAGGTTACTACTTTAAGGTTTATACAGTAGTAGCCTACTTATAATCATGCTGGCCAAATAAAAGTAATTTAGCTTGTCCTGTGTATCAGAGCTTTTTGGTGTTTAAAGAATGGCCCCTAGGACAGAACCTCAACTGACATATTTATTGAAGAATTCAGAATGTATTTAAACCATTAAGTGGAAGGATTTACATAGTATCTGCAATTCTGTCTGCAAATCTGCAGTCAATTGGGAGCTCTACTAAAAAGGTGTCAATTTCCACACTGGATAGCTCTATCAGTCAGTTATTATACATTTTCAGTGGTATGGTATACATTAACCTGAGGAGTGCTGTTTGATAAGGCTATTTCCCAGGAGTCCACCCAGCCTACATTAACTTTAAATCCAATTGTAAATTTAAACCTGCCATGGTGCCAGGTTTCATTTTTTTTACCAAAGTGATTGAAAGATATCTAATTATGTCAAGTGTACTCAGCATAATGGCATGGCAGAAAGTCCATGGATCCATGTGAAAGCCATAAACATGAAAAAGAGAGTTGGAGTTTTTCTTTTCAGACAGATGTTGTACAAAAACACCTAAATATGTTACCCAGTATTAATCATTGTCTCCAGATGAATTAATGATGCCATTGTAGGTGAGTTTAATTCAGAAAAATATTTGGATGGCATTGTAGTGCCAGATGCTTTGTAGTGCATGTCCCATCTAAATGTTTTGGTAAGACTTTCTGTGAACCCAGTATTCATAAAGCATTATAAACACGTCCAAAAAGGGTTATAAACCATTCATAAAGTCTGAAAAAAAAAAATTATGTATTATTGGCATTCGTTTATAAGTTGTATCAATATTTCCCAAAATAAGTAGGTTAGCTGTTACCAATATTTCCATATAATCTGATTATAATGACTATTTCTTTCTCTGTCCATATCACTGACTTATTTTTCTCATACCTACGTTTTACATCTGTCCCATATAATTCAGTGGACATAGGCTAATTGAATTTACATCATCGTATTGTAACCAAGGGGAATCGTCATCATCTAGCCTTAGCAATCATCATCCTGTGTGTGTGTGTGTGTGTGTGTGAGAGAGAGAGAGAGAGAGACTTCAAACCACAATAATGGAGTCACTGAAGTCGATAGCTCGACAGAAGCCTTTATGCTAATGACACGCTCAAACACACATAGCCTACGACGGACAAGCATAAAACATCACAGGCTTCCCATTGACAAATTGGAAATATCTCAGGAAAGCCTTCCATGGATGCCTAAATTGCGGTTCAGATTGCTATTTGCGAATGGGGGACACAGCACCCAAATAGGGCAGCACAACGGCACGTCTCGGTATTCTTTTGGATGAAAGGTAAACACTACATTGACGAGCCTAATTAGAAAAAGGTGACGTGGAAAAGACATTTGTTCCTTTATTCGGTACCTGATGTTCGCTATCTTTGTAGACTAACATTTTGCAAAGCTATTCTTTTATATCATCTGTAGTGGCAAATTAGCGTGGGCTTTTACGCATCGACGTGAAATTAGGCTACTGTGCGACTACATTTTTCCCTTCGTAATTCAGCATAGCCTAGGTTTTAAATTATTGAAGCTATAGACCAATTCTTACACTATATGGATAATATATATAGTCTAGTAGTAGTAGTAGTAGTAGCAATAATAGTGGCAGCAACCTCCAACAATTTGCTATTAAATGCATTGATTTCTAAATCAGCACTTGAAGACCAAAAGCCATTGAAAGTACACAAGGGAGAACCTGTCAAGATAAGATAGGAAAACACGGGCGAGTCTGTGTAGGACTAATAAGAAAACGAAAAAATGCTGCCTTCGCAAGAAGCATCTAAGATATACCATGAGAATTATATGAGGAATTCCAGAACAATCGGGGTTTTATGGGCGATATTTACAATATGCCTCGCTATCATCAACGTGGTGGTCTTCGCTCAACCCTACTGGATTGGCGACAGCTTGAGCACGCCACAAGCAGGCCACTTCGGCTTATTTCATTACTGTATTGGGGCTGGCCCCCCGAGCAAGGAGATGACCTGTCAGGGTAGTATCTCGGACTTCAGCGCCATCCCCTCCAGCGCCTTCAAAGCGGCGTCCTTCTTCGTGCTGCTGTCCATGGTTCTCATCCTCAGCTGCATCGCCTGCATGGCGCTCTTCTTCTTCTGCAATATCGCCACTGTCTACAAGACGTGTGCTTGGATGCAGCTTCTCTGTGGTGAGTAAATGAAAAACATCGTGGCATTTCTTGTCTCTGTTGTTCACATTAATCGAAACAGACAATAAAGCAAGCATGCTGTGTTATATTGATTTCTTTTGGTGATGGACTATCGGTCAGGTGTATTCATTTATGCTTGTTGAAGCAGCAGCCAGCACATGCCATGTGTTTCATGTCAGTGCTAAACAACGACTTGGTACCCAGGGAAATGTGGTCAGCATTTGGTGAAAATGGTTGTGCATAGCTGCTGTCAGTGTGGAGTCATCAGTGAGTCTAGGGCATGCAATAAAATCTTTGAATTATCTAGCGGTATTGTCAGCTTCAACATAATATGATCAGATTGGACCTTGAAGAAATTATATGGTGCCATTTTTAAAGCATGTGTTTGATCTATTGCACCATCTTGCACAGAACTGCTGTGGATTAACATTCCATGCTTCACATTTAGAAGTATTTTTTTAGGAATGATGTAAGCTTGTGTACTGACAGGCATGCAAACAGAGATGTTGCAGTAAGTTAGTGTTGGTGCAGTTAGCACGCTCTGTGAGAATTTGGCTTTATCCCTACCTATGATGAAGGTGAAGGTGATAATAATGATGATGTTGACAATAATGATCAACAAATCAAATCAGAAGACTTTATAATCACCATCTTACTCACATCATCTGCACAAAATGAACTGCTGTCTGGCTTTCAAATATGGCCACTGAATGTAATCCAAGTAGGTGTCATGCTAAGCTTTAATATACAGTATGATATTACATACAATATGTGTTAATTATCCTTGTGTTATAATGTACTTTATGACATTGACAAATAGTGTACTACATTCTAGAGACCCTATGAGTCCGTTATAGCGCTATTTATTGTAACATGTAAAATACATGTAAAGCGACCTTGGGTTTGTGAAAGGCGCTATATAAAATAAACATATTAATATTATTAATATATATTATATTATAGGTTTCAACTACATGTTTTCAATTCTTCAGACCAACGGTAACATGAAAAAGAAGCATCCAACAGAAATAAATAATTTAGCCACACAGACAAGCCCGTTAAACAATATGTTGAGTGTCATCATGGATTTGACACAATGGTGAATAACATCCTGTTAACATATAAAAAGATCACACTGTTGAGGTTGCACACCTCTTGCTATTTGACCAGCAGGAATCACACGTTGAAAGCCAAGACCAAGGCCAAAGACCACCGAATCAAAATAAACAGAGATGAGCACATCCCAAAAAATATCCAAATGTGGCTTTCAGTCCAGTTCACTCTTGCCGTTAGTCTATTTCTGTTATTTATAATAGTATGAATAGAAAGAAAAACTTGTCAGTGGTGACAAGTTATGGTCCACAAACTGCACAGTATAGGTTTTCCTTTATGCTTTCCTAAGGGTAGCTTTGTCAGAAGACAGATGTAGTGAGTGCAGTTAATAGCACTAAGTTTCTATGGCCACTACAGCTGTCTATGCCGAAGGGGGATAGCCACAATATGAGTTAATTCTTCTTTTTTAGTGCAGTAATATCTAAAATAATGATATTGGCTGAACTAGATTTGAAACCCAAAGCTATTTTACTCATGCATGCATACACACGCTTAGAACTACAACTACATTCTATACATGCATTACCAGAGCTAGGGATAGTGCCATCATCATCCATTTTTTCAACTTCAACTCCAACTGCAATAGCATCTCTGATCAGTGTGCTGTGTGCACAACCCTTACCTTAACCCAACAGGAGGGAGGGCCGCACCTATAAAGGCAGTGCACCTTATAGGTGCAGTCAGCGATTGTACAACACGATTTCAAGCATTTTTGTCACATTTGTCATCTCCTCATGGCTAGCTCAGTAGGCAGCCCAGGCTCCAAAAAACTGGAAACAAACAAAGAAGGGGCAGCCTGTCCCCCAAACAAAAACGAAACCCTGTGTGAAATTTTCCTAGGAATGCCGAAGGGAAGGGTGAGCTACCTCTCTGGTGTGTTTCATATGGTCCTTGGTTAAAATATAATGTACATTGTTTTGGACAAAAGCGTCTGTTAATAAATTTAAATATAAACATAAACAAACAAACGTGACTTCTTGTGCCATCGCTGACTATACCTTTAGTGAAACTGACTTTGGCGCTCTGTCCAACTGGAGATGATGGTTTAATCAGCTGTCAGAGCCGTTGTCGTGGATGCTAAGCTACGCGAGAGTTAATTTTGTCACCTATTTTTTAATTTAGTCTTAGTCTTAGTCTTGTGTGAAATGTCCTTTTAGTCTTTGTCTTGCCAGGCACCAGTGGGACTGGGGCGAAGGGCAAAGAGGGCCAGATGCTCCTCTCCATATCCAAAGCGTTCTGTGCTGGCATAGTCCAATGGTCTTGCAGCCCCCCAACACACACACACACACACACACACACACACACAAACGCACACGCACACACACAAACGCACACGCATACGCATATGCACACACACACACACACAGCAAAAACTACATGCTTTGACAGTCAGGGAAAAGTACGCTTTTGCTCTACATTACAAATTCTCGGAAAGACCAGCACTCCCAGAGCTCACCCTAGCGTGCATTCTCTCAGGGGAATCCCTGCTGCTTTTGGAGCCCTTAGATTGACCTGAGAGAGGTAAGGCCAGAAAACTGTCAGCTTCAGTGAGCTTTGGATCCCAACCTGGATTTCTGCTAGGGATCACTGTACTGCAACATATGTGTAAAATGAATCCAGAGTAAGGAAGGCAAACAGCTTGGCGGTTGGAAAGGTTTTTATAGCAAATACTGTCTAAACATGCTGAACTTTCACAGCACAAACACTGTTAGGAAAAACTAATTTAAGATTATCCTTGTCCAAGTTAGAACGGTGTCTTAGTACTTGGACATGTCCTCATCAGATAGTTTTGTTCAAGACATTTTGGTGAGCTCTAAAGTAGACACTAGTCCTGAAGCGGCTCTAAAATTGTATTTAATTCTCTCTATTTGGAGTACTGAGCAGTATCCAGAGAATGGCTCTTGAGTGCCAGACATCATCACATCTGAGGCTAAGTATTAATTCACCTCCATTTGACTGTCTATAGTGTGTGGCTGAGTGCCAAGTATTGATTTTTGTTGCTTGACTGCTATCAAGGCCAATAGCATCATGCTTCATATCAGTTGTCAAATTTGCATGAGGGCACTGGGAGTTAAGATGCACGCAGATCACTACAGGTGTGACCACACACACAGATCATTACAGGTGTGATAATGTGTGAGAATGCTGAAGAAAACATTGTACAGTGTACTCACACATGGTGTACTATAACATGTGGTGCTGAAAAGCTGTGTACTCACAAATGCTGTACTATAACATGTGGTGCTGAAAAGCTGTGTACTCACACATGGTGTACTATAACATCTGGTGCTGAAAAGCTGTGTACTCACACATGGTGTACTATAACATGTGGTGCTGAAAAGCTGTGTACACAAATGGTGTACTATAACATGTGGTGCTGAAAAACTGTGTGCATTTTCTTTGTTTCTAGGCTAAGAGCTTTTATGCACTCTCCAGTATGCACTGTGCACTCTTCTTCGTCTGTGTGTGTGTGTGTGTGTGTGTGTGTGTGTGTGTGAGAGAGAGAGTATGCACTGTGCACTCTTCCATACCACAGCACTCACTTCACCCAAATGGAGGATTCAGCATAATATTTTACAGCAGAGTTTCAAGGAAGTGGGTCCATTAAACAGTTCATCATTTCATTGTATGCTCTGTGGATCACATCTAAATCATCTGTGCCTGATTCCATCTCATACATTCCCTCGAAAGAAAATTACAATCACCAAAAATGCTCTTGGATAAGTGTAAAAGGATATGTTTTAACATTACGGAGAGTGGGAAATGTAGTCCACTTTTCATGGCTCACTGGTCAACCCACTCACTACACTTTCTCCCATAACATAGCCATTTTATCATCTTCTGCTTGTGTCTGACCTTGTTCTTATAAAATATTGAACAGTTTTTCAATGGACACACTTGCTTGAAAGGAAGTCAGGGCAGAACCCACACACTTTTGCTTGAAAGGAAGTCAGGGCAGAACTCATACACGTTTGCTTGTTTGCCTTGACTCTGAGTTTTTGTTTTGTTGATCAAAGGAAATTCCTTGTGATTACAGGATTCACTTCCTGAATGTGTCAATAAACCGAACATCCCTAATTTTATTTCACTCTGACTTTTTTATTTCTGTTTTTATTTTGTAATAAAAAAATGTAAATTTATTTTGTAATATCAACTAGGTTTTGTAAGAATAGCAAGCTTGCTTTTTTATTTCCCGGATTTAGTTACACAAGAAGGAAAATGTTCATTGATGCCCTGTTATAAATAATAAAAAAGAGCACATTGTCCATGAAGTGGATCAATACCCCCTTTAGAGTCACAAATGAAAATGGAAAATACTTATAAATACACAAATAATCACCACCTCTGGTCAGGCCACATATGGACCCATGGAATGGAATGTCTTGTGGGTCATTTGTTGTCTGTACTGTAGATCAATTTGATTGTGTACTGTTCCCTCCCTGTCTACGATGCAGTGCTCAATGGCAAATGGGCTTATGCTGCGGTGGAGAGAATGTGCATGTTTATAGCATGCTTGTTTTATTTGAACATTCATTTCTAGGGTGGCAATTTTCTATAATCACTGTCGGGGGATGGGAGCAGGGTTATTGCCTGGCCTGAATAAATCTATTATTTTTTAATTAAATTAGTAAGATATATTGGTTGGATTGTCCACTAGTCATTACTTCATGTTAATTCCAGTTGTATACTATCAATACATGTCATAAAAAGGTCACAAATGCCTTTTTTGTCTGCATAGTGGTTGATATAAGCTTATCTTCATTGCTATCACAATGAATGAGTATGTTTGTTCATGCACATGTGTGTGCTTATGTGTGTGTGGGCGTTCATGCATGTGTATGTGTGCGCGTGTGCACGTGTACGTGTGTCAGTAATCTTCTGAAACGGGGTGCTGCAGTATGCTCCATCTAAAAATAGAAAGGAAGGGGGAGAGCTAATCTCCAAGGGAATCCCGAGTGGTTCCCTTTCTCTTTCCCAAGATTTCAGCCTGTGTCTTCTCCTAGAGACTGACATGTTTTAATTATCAAATGTAATAAATAATTCCAAGTCACTGGGGCCTGGCTAAATATAACACAGTGGCTGAATAATGCATCCGAGTGACCCACCTTTGCATCGTCTCCCCTGTGATTTTGGAAGTGAGAACATGGAAAGAATTAGATTTTGATATCCATATGTTCAGTGCAGATTGAATTGTTTGACGTATAAGATGCTGCTGAAATGCAGTGCTGTATTTGAGCTGTGAACTGTCACAGATCAGACTGTGACTATACTGTACATAGCAATAAAGGTTGATCTGGACTGAGAAATTGCTATTAGAAACACATGTTCTGGGGATGAAATAATATGTGCTTCCGCTTTTATTCCCCCCGAAACATGACAAATATAGTGTCAGTGGAGCAGAAAGCAGGTGTACAGAACCATATCCGTTTCCACTGATGTGTCAATGGGGTGAAAGGAGGAATATGTTGCCACTCCTGTCCTCAGTGAGGCCCCTGGCACTATGACAGGAGAGCACCAGGACCAGGCAAGTAGAGTATTAGATCATTCCTTACAAATCCACTTAATAAGGGGATTCCCATAGACAATGTGGACTATGTAATTCTGTATTATCGTTAATTAGGCTGTTTCAGGTATTGGAAGGGGTATTAACACAAATACGTTGGGAAATCACTAAAATGAACAGAGAGCTATCTTGCCACTCCCTCCCGTGCAATTGAAACTCTCCTGAAAGCGCATCTTGTCGGTGAATTCATTTAACAACATTTTCCAACCATTTACCGACGAGATGCGCATTCAGGAGAGTTTCAATTGCACGGGAGGGAGAGGCGTGATAGCTCTCTGTTTTGTTTGAACATCAACAGAAGTGACGTTACCCAACATCGCTTAGAGCACCTTTAAGATCAAATTAAATCTATTTGGTAATGTTTTTAGTATGAAGAGACTTACCTTACTGGAAAGATAATTTTGACTTAATTTAAAGCAACACAAAATAACTTTTTCTCTGTCGCATGCACGCTATTTGTTTATCCAGCACTGGCTTTGCAAATAACGATGTCCACAGACAAGGTAGAATATGTTGCATGCGTTTATGAAAGTACGATAAATTGCGACATCAGATGAAAGTCAAATTTGTAGTTTCTTATGTCTCATTCCATCGAACTACAGATCCGCTTCCCAATCTGGCAGACTTACACAGGACACATTATTTTACAAAAAACTCTTTGGTGTTGCTTTAAGAACACTTTTACTATTTTTACTTATTTTACTTATCAAGACAAATTTACTCAACACACTGGCAGACAAATTTGCTTAACGTGCTGGCAGACAAATTTGCTTGTTTTCAGGATAAGACTTCCAGTGTTTCCCATACATTGACTTATTTGTGGCAGCCCACCACAATATCAACATTGACCACCACACAATGATTTTCCTGGTTGTACTAAACTGTGTTTGAATCTGGTTGGAATCATAACCGTGCTGCACTAATTTGTTAAAAACTGTTGCATTCAAGTTAACCTTGAACCTACCACCACAAATAGAATTCAAATCTGTGGGAAACACTGACTTCTTTAAAAATAAAAATCAAACTCTTCTTAAATTAAGTCAAATGATTTTACAAGAAAGCGCTAGGTAAGTCTCTTTATACTGAAAATAATACCAACTAAATTTTTGATCTTGATATAAGATTAAAAAAGACTTGGTTGGTTAGATTTTATTAGATAAGCAGTTTTTGCAGTGTAGAAGAAACAGCACATCATGAAAGAACAACACAAAATTCAAAACAAACGTGTTTAATTTAAATTTTTGTTCCATATACAATTTTATTAGCTACATGATCACACAAAGCCAATACACATTAGCTGTAGAGGGGAAGGGAAGGACAGGGCAATATATAGAGAAGTCATCAATGGCTCACTAACAGTATCTACAGTATAAACAACTTCTGCTGAGAGAAAATGGCATAACTGAGATGCCAATGACCTTTTCATCCATATATCCACTTGCTAAAAAGGCTTTCTACCAGAGAAAAGCCACACGTCTCTTCTCGATCATCAGCTGCCCCATCAACTACTTCACTGTCTACAGATGAATTCACTGAAAAGTTGCTATGTGCCTAGTTCTCTAAGCCTTTAAAAAGGCATTACCTTGTGTACATACGGTAACATCATTGGATTCGTTCTCTCCTCTTAATGAGGAAGATGTTTCTATATGTCTTCAGCGAAGTCATCCAACAACATGCCCTCATGATCTCATTTCATCCACTCTACTGCAGTCCACACTGTTTCGCCAGTGGACACACACACTATTAACTCATTAACTCATTCATTAAGTTCCCTTTTTTCAAACAAGCAAGGGTTACACCTTTACTCAAGAAAAGTACACTCAATTTAGAACTTTACCTGTCTCCCTTCTTGAAAAAAGAAGTTCAATCAAGTTTCTGATTTCCCATTTCAGAACAACCTACTTAGGTGAACAGTCTGGTTTCAAGAAACTGGTAATTGTACCGAAATCATTGTTTTACGTGTATCTGTGACTGAAGCATTGAAAGTAGCTAAAGCCTCTGGTAAATCATCAGTTTTATCTGCACAGTGAATGCTTTACTTTATTTTCTGAGCTAAGCATATCTTGGAAAGCTCTTACCTTCCTCAAAGCATCCTACCACAAAGGGCATTCATTCAATGTGTCTTGGCAAAGGCAGGTATCAAAGTCTCACCAGCTCACCATGTACCAGGTGTACCTCAGGGATCAGTACTTGGACCACTTCTGTTTTCCATTTACACCACTTCCTTAGGTGAAATCCCACAAACTTGCCTATCACTGTTATGGGTATGATACTCAACTTTACCTGTCTTTCCCACCTCATGACTACTATTTCTGCCCGGTTTTCTGCATGCCTCATGGATATTTCAATCTGGGTGAAGGATCGATTCCTTAACCCTTTGGTGCCTGTACCGAACATTCTATTTCCTGTGCTTATACACAAAATATACATTTCTTGAATATATTATATTATTTTACTTAGAACTAGTTCTATAAAACGGTGTAATTTTGATACAGTAGAGTGCAGTCTCTAAAAATCATCTCCTAATTTATATCCAAAAATCTTAAAAAATCTCATTTAATTCACATAAAAACCCATTTCTGGCATATTTGTCTACAGAAGAGAGAAAAATGTAGAGTGTATGAAATACAGTGAATGTTGTGGGTGATTTAACAAAACCTTATTTGAACAAATATCCTTTTCAGAAGTTATGATACATTTAGTGATCAGAGTAAAAATGTGATTTAGAATGTTGTCAAAGCTCCTATTGAAACAAGTTCTTTTTTTTGTGGAAATACAAGCAATGTGCACTAGAGTACAAGTATCATAAAAAGTATAACTAATATATTCATAGAACTTGATTCTCTTCATGGATGCACTGATAGATATGCTATATTGTATGGATATGGATAGACATACAGTATATGCATGCCATTTTCTATAGTTTGTACTGCCAAGATGTTAAAAATGAAATGGATTGTTGAAGAAGTCAAAATTGAACAGATGTTAAAAAAAGAAAATAGCAGAAAGTGGGCCAGCACTTGTGCTGCTAGCCTCTTCAGCTCTGTTGTTTTTCTCTTGTTTCCACACAGACCTTCTCTTTCTCTTTCTCTAACCTTGTTCCTCTCCCAGTTGCCTTTGAAGTTCCCTTGCAAGTTCACAGATATCTGATGGGAGGGGTACAGAGGGAAATAAAAATGAAGGAGGAAAAAAGACAACAACTTCAAAGCGCTTGCCTCTCGCTCTGCTGAAGAGGATATTTTTGGAGCATCGATTTTCAACCTGCGGGCCAGCTATAGTGAGGGTGCATATGTGCAGATTTACAGCTGGGTAGCAGCTCTGTATGGGGAGCATCGCTTCACTCCACACTGCACTGTGCCCTGCATTTACCAAGGGAAACCCAGTAGGCCCGAATGAAAGGGGGTCTCCCATAAATGGCAAAAGAAGTGCTAATTCAAATCTAACAATTAAACAAATGCTGTTGTCAGGATAGGACTGGTGTCCCCCCTGTGAGGGAGTACAGCCTTCCCTTATGCTGCTTATGAGTAGCAAACACGTTAGCATCAAGGGAGTCGGTCATATGTATAATTAATTAGACTTGTTGGAGGATGGGTAAAATATGTAAAGAAGCCTCTATGGTCATGTCTCAAATCACATATTCACACCTAGCAGTGTCCTACTGGCTAGCGTGTAAACTGTCTGGTACTCAACTTCCATGTGTTTGTTGTTATTTATATTATACATCGTGTTACATGTGAGAACTTGCTCCTTTCTATCAGTTGAAATGCTGGTTTGAGTGATGAGCTGTGTTTTGTTCCTGAGAACCTTGTTGCTAGTGATTTGGTTGAGGTATGACATTTTCCCAAGTAGCCATGGCTCATCAGTCATGGAAAAACACATTTTAGTAAGTATCCTGTCTTCTTTATCTACAAATCCAGAGTTGAATAATATGGACAATGAATGGACAATGGATAATGAACCATCCATGACAACGAAAGAGGACTTGTACAGTTTGGATACCCTTTGCATGTCCTGTTTCACAAACTGGGGGCTATGATGCCCAATTTTGTTACTTAAAAGTGATGCCAAGGCCATGCAGCCAAATGACCACCCCCTCTGGCTGTCTGAAGGAGAGAAGGCATGTCCTTGACTCCCAAGGTGGCAGGTGTGGATCCAAAATGTTGAATGTACTTTGGATGATATACTGTAGGTAGCTTCCAGCTAATTTTAAACATAACTAAGTAAGTAAGGAGAGAACAAAAACAGCCACAACCTTGATCTTCCATTGCTACAAACATGCTGACAGATGAGTGCACGATGTAGAGAACTTGTCTCTCTCAGCAATAACCCCACTGTCATCAGGGGTCCTCTTGCACCACTTAATTAGCCCAGGATCAGCAGAGACGACTTAGTAAACTCAGCAGTGTGTGTGCGTGCGTGCGTGTGTGCGTGCGTGCGGCGCGTGTGTGTGTGTGTGTGTTGCAAGGGGTGTGGTGTCAGCAGGTGAGGCAGAGCATTCACATTTTTCTTCATACAAAAGCGTTGACACCTATAAACACATGGGGATGAATCTATGAATACATTATGTAAACGTTCTTATGAATGTTTGAAGGGAATCCTTCTTAGGGTAGATCCTGCAATATAGTGAGCCATGTGATAGGGGCCTATCATATCAGGAATTCATCTGATTCTTCATTTAAAATAAATTGAAGTTTTCAACCACCATACTGTCACTGTGCTGCCACAATCAGCTATCCTTTGACCATGCATATGTTGTCTTTATATGTCTGTTAAGGGGTATGGATTTAAAATATGTGGATTTGTGGATATTAATGTAACCAACATAGCATGATAACCACAAAGCACAACACATGTACTTGGAAAATAGGGGTATACTTAACAAATCTAGACAGAGAAACAGTATTTTGCATAAAAAAGTCAACATCTCCACTCTGGGCCCATGGATCTCACAGCAGAGCAAAAGCAGCAGGGACTCTGAGCTTCCCTGGCACTAGGCCCCCAAATAATAATGGGATATATTCTGAGCTATAAACAACGGAGACGTCTGAGGGAGCTTTCATTGTAATAATCCGGCTAACTCTTGTAAATAAGATAACAAGACAAGCTCACAAGGGTCACTGTGACATTGTCAAATAGTAATTATGTGTGATGGTATGGTTCTGTCATCTTGTAAAATTCTTTAGTGGACAATCAATCAAGTTTATGATGATTAGTATTAGCCATTATACACAGTCTGAGGACCTCTGTATTTCATTGTGGGTTTATGATTCATAAAGATGAGGAATGATTATGGTCACTTTTGCTTCCAGCTCCAGGCCACTGATTGTCTGTCATCTCCTCTTCTTCTCTCCTAGCTGTGTGCTTGGTGTTTGGCTGCATCATATTCCCTGATGGCTGGGACGCTGAGGTGGTGAGAGACTTGTGCGGGGAGGAGACAGGGAAGTACACCCTGGGAAGGTGTTCCGTGCGCTGGGCCTACATCCTGGCTATCATTGGCATTCTGGATGCTCTCATCCTCTCTTTCCTGGCCTTTGTGTTGGGAAACCGACAGAGTGACTTCTTCTTCGAGGAAGTCAGAACTGAAAACAAAGGTAAACAGCAGTATTTATGGGTTTCATCAGGTCCCTTTCCACAGGTGTATAAAATCAAGCATCTTGATTATCAATGCAGACTGCATGGTGCTTGATTAATACACCTGTGGAAAGGGACCTGAAGAAACCCATGAATACTGTCAGAGTGTGGCATAGAAAATGACATCCATGTGCAGGGTGAATTCTTACAGCTACAATTGCACCAGCTAAATGGCAAGAGTCAGGTTTTATGAAAAGCTTATGTATTTAGCATACTTCATGTCCTGTATCTCCTTTGCTAAATATAGTCAAATGCTAGACAGGTTGCAAGATGTGGCTATAAATAGTGTTTACAGACATAATGCAATTCAAAGGGATATACGTAGATGACCTTATTCTATAAGAGTAGACTTACACATGTTACACAGCATATTATGTTAGTCATTTAGAGTATATAAGATGATGATACACCATAAGAGAAATATAAAACACGATTTCTAACAACAATAGGTATATACTGCAGAAAACGGCATGTTTGTATAGGCTTCATGTTGTTTTACTCTGAGCTCACACTGACAGAATCTTTTCTTCCTCTGGTCTTTTCTCCAAATGTTGGGGAAAATGTGAATGTAACGTGTTTTGAGCATCACTAAACCCAGAGTACAGGTTGTGGTGGCTGTAGAATGGAGCAAAAATATATTAATAAATTAACATCACGACTCGACTATAATGAGACGGTTTCCATGGTTACCCACCATGGGGATAAGTTTTTTTTCCCTCACTCTAGTCAGCCCCCTTATTTGAGTTTCTTGCTGAATCTATGACCAGCATTTTGTTACAGACAATTCAGAGCCTTGCCCTAGTTGAATAAGCAATGTGACTTTTAAAACATGATCATTTGCATTTATATTTTGAATAATTATCATTTTAATACACTAATGTGCAAACACTCCTCAGCAAGCAAAGCAGATGTGTGTATTCACTGCTGACACATACACAATTGTTACATAAATGTTCCATTCTCTTTTTACAGACATGGCTGTGTCTAGGGTAAGTTTGTTGTCACCGCATGCACAGCTCATTAATGTTGATATTTGTGCTGTTTGACACACCCTAGTTTAACACGCATGAGTCATCAGATAAAATGTTATCAAATGAATGAGGCAAAATGAATACTTCATGTTTAACTGAAACTGTGCAGGTAATATTTCTCTATGTTCCTTAAGGTGACACTTTTTCATGTTTATTTCTTTGTGCTATATAGAACATGGCTATCCTTCACATTATAGTATACTGTCTTCCTTAATACATAGCACTTTCCTCAAATTAGCCTATGGGTACAAACTCATCTCATAGAATTGAATCTGAAAATTGCCTGTATCTGCACCATAGTGCCCATGTAGACAAATAGATATTTCTGTCATGCTGTTGAATTTGGTTGCTATCTTGTCAGTCTGATGTCCTCTTTGTGTCTGCAGATTGAGGTACAGGACAGAAGAAATCCTCGGTTTACTGGGCCGAGATACTGAAGGGTTCCCCAGAGGCAACACTTCCATGTCCTCCTACGGTTCCACCTAAAATCCAGCCTGTGGTTTAATGAGGAGGCTATATGTACCACAATCTGTTTGTACATTGAATTTGCTATATTTTTTAAAGGATGTCAGTCTTGCGCATTGTAAATGTCATCAATTTTGAAACTGATTGGATAACTGTATGTACTGTATATATTTATGGAGTATGACAACTCACTGAAGCTTTGTAAACTCAAGACCTCTGGGAAAGTCTCCTCATCCCTAGTTAATGTTTCCATGCTTCCAAACTGTGACAAGCACTGATGCATTCTAACTTCTCTCAAGTTCTCAACACATGTTTATGTTGTGCATATTGGACAGAAACATTTTCTACATGTAGACTACTTTTTGTATCTCTTTTGAAATGTCAGATTCCACCATTGGATGAGATTTTGAGGAACTTTTGACAAGAACTGTCCTTTTCATTGAGTGTTGTTAAACTGCTCATTGGCTTTCAGCTGTGTGTTGGGGAGTAGTTGACATTGCATGTGCTGTATTATTCATAATATAGCCTAACTTCAGGCCATTTGGTGTCAGGCTAAGTTTAGTTTCAATGTCACTTTTTGCCAGATGTTCTCCAAATGAAAGTCACAAGTATATTTCAAAGCAGTAGTCAAATGACTAGTAATTATTTGGTCTTACCAGAGAGTTCAACTCACTATACTGTACCTTGAAGGAGCTATTGTCTTGAGCTAAGGAAAGTGTCTGAGTTACATCAGGTGAAGCAGTGACTGCATTTAATTCAGTGAAGTCAGTCACACAGGGCCAAATGTGATTTTGGCACTTTGTAATGAGGGTACACAGTCTGTGGAAACTGTGCTATGAGGATCAATTGGGAAAACGCTGACTTTCCACCTGAAACCTGATCATGCCTATCACCTTTGCTGCTTTCATCTACACCATTTCTTCTAACTCCACTTTTACAAGGTGTCAGATTTGATTTGGATGCTCAACACTCTTATTGATTTCTACATGTAAACCTAATTGCTACATTGTTGTCTGCAGCTGTATATTCTAATATGTGTCTAGTATATCTCTGTTGATATTCAGACATACTGTATATTGTAATATACATCCGAATATCACATATTCGGTGTGGCTCCACATTACAAATAGTAAGTATATCTGTCCAGAATATCTGGTGGAAGTCACAGTTTTGTCATCATCATTACACAGAGCTCATCAAGTAGAACAGTTCAGTGTTCTGTTACACCCAAGAGCAGTCGGACTCTCTCCGATTAGATAGCCTCTGTAACGTGACTAATGAGAAGTCGCAGTAGAGGTCATCCAACGTGAGTAGAGGTCATCCAAAACCTAGCATCTAACTAACAGTAGTTACAGCAAGCATACAGAGATTCAAACACAAACCTAATTGTGTAACGTTATGGCTCTGTCCAATTTAGATTCAAACACTAACCTAATTGTGTATGGCTCTGTCCAATTTTATATTAGCCAGATGAGGTGATCTGCTGTGTTGCTGATATGGTGATGTGGTCTGAAACGAGGCACGCCCTTTATGCTGCATTTTAACTCAGGCTTTGGGGACTGACCTTTGTAGCATTCATCTGAGGGTCCAGGGCAACTGGGCCCTCGCTGAATGACCTTTGAGGTAGCTGTGACCTTCTGTCCCAGAGACCCACTCACACTGTGCTTGGTTGATGCACTGTGGGCCTCGTCCTCCATCTCAGGCTGGTGATGTCTCATCTAGATTGCGGAAACAATATCACAAAAGTGTGAGGTTTATTTAGGTCTTCTGTCTTGTTAGGAGTTATTATGTACGGTTAGCATCAGAGTGTGTTCAAAATCAGCCCTCTGATTCCCCATTGGCTTTGGAAGGAATCTTTTAAACATTCTATTTAAGTATTTCCCTTATTATTTGATTTTATATTCATAATATGTAGTGTATGTTTAAAGAAAATGGTCACCATACACCATTCGCCATACCTTATATATGTGTGTTACCATTAGCATTCATTTTGTTGGTGTATGATTGTATTGTGATGAATTAAAGTTTACAAACAAGTAGAATTAGAGGATTTTTTAGAAGTATTGGTTTGGTTCAAAATAGTTTGGATGTTGTGATGAATATCACTCTCTTACCAAACAGGATGGTTTTACAAAATTAATTACTGTATACACACACTCAAAGTGCCCGGTGTTACTCAACGGATGAGGTACCAAGATGATGACACCCTCCAATTTAGCCAAATATGTTATATATCAGTATGGCCGTTTTTTGAAAAGGAACACTGAAGGGAAATAAAGCTTGTTTTGTTTATGAAATTTGAGCAGTTCTTTATGGTTATGGTGTAGATTTTGTATCAAAATAGATTTAGCATATGAGTATATTACAGGATGAAGTGCTGCACAAATCTGCGAAATGTATCCCAGTTTGATCTAAGAGGATATCACTCTCAACCTTTTAACCTTTTTTCCCCCACAGTTTCCAGTTTATGCTATTCAGTGTGTATTACAGTATATGATTGTTTTTACTCACCTCTGCAGATGTTTTATTATTATTATTATTATTATTATTATTATTATTATTATTATTATTATTATTTCTAAGAGAGCTAAGCAGGTTAAGCAGCACAACACAGCACAACAAAACCAAAACCTGTGGTTCAAATTTGACAGATAAAACCATTTCATCCATTAAAATGGTTATATTTACACATAAACATTAGGCTTGTCATGTAAGACAGGGACCAATTGTTTTAGCTTACTTAATAAATTTAACACAACTCTATGAACTCAGTCAATTGTTGTACTGTTCATCTACTTAAGCACTCGAACATGTCATTTCCTTTCCCATAATGCCTTTGGAAGAATGTATTGATATTTTTTCTGTTTTTTGAATTGGTTGAAGTAAAATCATATCTAAACCTGGCACTTTTCTCTAGTACATTTATAATTCTTATGTGGGTGATAACTGTGTGTAAAATATGTACTGTAAATTGAAAATGAAATGTTTTGAAAACAACAAAGGGCCAGGTGCAGTGGATATATGAACCCATTCCCTGGAAGCCTCGCTGTAATTGGTGCCTCAGGGACTATAGCAGGGGTGAGAGGGAGTCACCTGAAGGCCATGTTGCTGTTTGCAACACAGCTTTAACGAGTGCCACTATTCCCAGCTGTGTGTGGCATCTGAATGGATGAAGACTTTTTTTTCTGTGGTGGTGGTAGTGGGCACAAAAGCATGACAAAGAGGATTCTGGGAAATGCAGTGAAAGACAGAAGGCTTTCTGAGCCCTTTTGCCACCATCTATGGCATATTTCCATCAGAGACATTGGTTCAATTTTAACATTTAGATATGAACATGGAAAGGATTCAATTCTGGAAGAAATAAATTGAGCATACCCAAATTTGATGCCATATTTTGGACATTTATGGAAAAGCTGTGTAGTCAGACCTGTGTCGTCAGCGAAAATGCCTGTAAATCTTACCTGATAGGATGCAACTGTAAACAATACACAATGGGTTAGTGCAGCATATTCCACCTGGGTAACTCTTTTTTATGTATACTTTTCTGTGGATTCTGCCCTTTTTGCCTATAGTTCTTGGTATTTCTAATGGATCAATGTTATTGATGTCTACAATTTTGACATGAAAATTGTGATAGTCAGATATGTAAAATCAGTATTACTGACAAGGACATATTTTCTATATAGAATTATTTTTAAAAAATCTTATGAATTGAGCATTCAGTAATGAAAATTATTGTTATAATAATGTTTTATGATACATTGATGATGTCCAACAGCACATTCATTAAACGGGCAAAAATGGCACAAACATGCACTGATGAAATAAAGCATACTGAATTACTTGTGCTTGTTTAGGTGTATTCTGATATACAGTATGGTTCAGTTTTCACAATGCAAATATCTGACTTTTTCAGTGCATTCCGTTTTTTAAGGCAATTTGCCATCTTTGTCATGATGTGAGGATTCCGGGGAACATTCTGTATGGCTCTTTCTCTGTGACTCAGTCCCTATTTCCACAGTGCGTTGTGAATGCACATCTATGAGTAGCATCTAGCCTACAGGCATCCTTATTTGGAAGCTTTTTTATTTATTTTTTTTTAAATATATTTCAGGTCACATTTCTTGTGAATGTTCTCTCTAATAATAATCACCTGCGCTCCAATCTGAGTTATATGCCATGCATGCTCAAACCTAGATAAATGTTAATAATCAGTTCCAGAAATATGGATTCAGCCACTCAAGGTTCATGTAGGAAATGTTTCTCTCACAGAATTATTAGATTGCATTGGAAAGACACATAGAAAAGTAAACAACAATAGTTAGAAATACTTTCTAAGTCTTCATAAACTGTTAGGAGACACCCACCTAGAAAACCCACCTCAGACAACCCCCCTCAGAACTGGGTCATTACTCATCTGCTAAGATAACAGTGTCTACATGCCTATAATGTATCAATTTGTGCAATTGAACTCCAGGCACAAATCTAATGGAGGATGTAGTTGTGTAGTAGCACCATACAGGTGTGTCCCATATGAGAGACTATTTAGGCCTTTCGCCACTGACCCTTTTGTCATTTTAAACAATCAGATGAAGGATATTTTACATTTGAATTCACATGTAATCCGATAGTATTAAAACATTTTAATTAATTAGAAAAAAACTCTGGAACATCCCTCCCCCACCCTCTCATGGGAGAGGGAGCTTGGAGGAGAGGTGAAATATGAATAAAGAATGTTATAACCCCCAGGGGAAAAATCTATATTATTTATTTATTTGCCCACACATTATTTAATGTTTTTGTGTGGTTATCAAGGATGTACTGTATATCTCAGAACAAAAAAAAATAACATAGACCATGTTCAAACAAACAAATCTATCATCATATTTTAGAAAGACTTGTCAGTGTATAAAATTATAGAAATGTCTCCTGTGTTTTTGAAATATGTTTCATACTTTTTTTTAATGTTCCATCCTGTTGGACCTTTGAGCAGTGCGAGAGCTTCCACTGTCCATTTCAAGTATTCAACACCTGAGTTTTATTGTTGGGTACAGCACCATGAGAAGAACAGGAGTGGGCATCTGTCAGGCGGATGCCAAAACAAAGTTTTCTTTATGACCATGACTATTTCCTCTATTTCCTCTATTTCAATTAGGTTCCTCTATGAGGCATTGACATTGGCATGTTAATTATTTACAGTAACAGAGCAGCACTCCTCTTAGTAATTACACATATCTAATTTAGAATGGATTCAACACACATCCATTCATTACTTAGGCTACTGATGATGACATACCTAGCATTGGTGTGATGGGTTAGTGTGTGTGTGTGTGTGTGTGTGTGTGTGTGTGTGTGTGTGTGTGTGTGTGTGTGTGTGTGTGTGTGTGTGTGTATGTGTGTGTGTGTGTCTGTGTGTGTGTATGTGTGTGTGTGTATATGTGTGCCATTCCGTGCCATTCCAGGGCCTTCTCCCAGTGAACTAGACTGACAATCAAACACTCCTCGGAAAGTCGGAAAGGGCAGTGTTCCAGACTGACCTCCTCATGCTTTTCCAACACCACAGCATACTGCCCGCAGACACAGACATAGGATGCCAGACACGAAAATCCTAATATTTATAGGGACGCTCTGTCCCTCTGCCCAGGCCCTGACTCTGCTCCTAAACAAAAACCGGCTGACAGAGACGAAGAGAATGGCACGGAGGAAGGCCTCTCCCGCCTCCTCTTCCTCTCCCGCCTCCTCTTCCTCTCCTGTCTCCCAGACCGGCTCCCTCCACCTCTTACATGCACGTTGACCAGAGTATAAATACTTGTGGTTGAGGAGACTCAGTGGTGAGCTGCTTTTTTGAAACAAGACGAGAGTCGTTCTGTAACCCAGTTAAGTCTGTGGGTAAACTGAAGAGCTTCATTCAATTGCTTTGTTGAGGTGGTCAGAACCAACTGAGTGCTGTTTGTTTTACATCAGTATGGAGCTAGCTTCCAAACAACAGTCAACCCATCTGCTTTGGAAGACATGTGCCTTTCTCCTACTGCTGGGGGGCTGTGGTCTGACCCAAGCATCCGTCTATCACAAATCAGGTAAGACTCTAGCTTCCATTGCTCCTGCATCTATATTATTCTCAAACCTGTTCTAGACATGTGACTGCTAATGTGAATGGCTAAGTTATGGGCAGGGAAGCAATTGCACATCACTAGGCAAATCCATCCCTCCGGTTACGAGCCTGCTGCCCTGAGACTGTAGATGCCCTTTCCACCCTTTGCATGTTTCTAGGAACATACCCCCTCGGTCAGCAGGTTTTGGGTGTCTTGGGCACAGCTCGGTGTCTTTAACAGAACTTTAACCTCACTGCTCTACATCATCTCAACATGTCAGCAAAGGCCACCAGTGTGGTGGTATCAGTGCAGGTTACAAATCATATCAGTGAGGTACAGTAGATTTAGCAATGTAATTGAGGTATTTAGGTTATTTTTGTTCTTATAAACATTGATTTATAGTCTGGTTGACTTTAATTCCATGCACCAATCAAGCTAGTAGAGTTTACAGTATGTTTACTCTTCTTGGAATGCTGGCTCCATTCATTAATATACAAATTAGCCCTAACTAAATCAGTATTGTGATGTTGCAAACGAGATGTTATACAGATGAACACAGACTTCTACTGGGTACAATCCACCCAGAGGAAGTGGGGGTGGAGATGAAGGTTTAAATATTCAGCTCTGTTCTCTGTTGCAAACATTTTGCTACATTTTTAACTTGAATATATTCTATTTAGCTATATGATAGTTTATCTCAACAACAGTCTCATCCTAGTCCTCCGATTTGATCTGTTCTCTGCTCCTACTGTCATTCTGTAGTTGAACATTTGATGTTTCTCTTTTTGCCTGACAGGTATTTGCACATACCAAGATCAGCACTTTAAACCAGGGGAGACCTTCTACAAAACCTGTGACAAGTGCTACTGCCATCATTTTGGTTTCTTTTGCTATCCGTGAGTAAGAGAATGCAACTGTCAATACTCACATAACTGTGGAACAGTGGAACGGTGGAAATTGTGTACTCCTTGTACATGCCTGCAACATCTGCAAACTCCTCACACATGATTGGTCACAGTAGTCACAACATTCACCTGCACTGATCCATCCAGCAACTATTCTTGCTGGTGCCAATAAAGCTATAGAAGTCAACGCTTAAGAGTTCTGTGCACTGAAGAGCTGTCCATCCTTTTCTCCTCTAGACCAAAGAAACCCACCTCCTGGCCTAAGAAATGTGAACGAATCCCAACAGAATGTGGCTATCGGGTGGTTTACCGTGACAATCCTGAGATGGAATGCCGGGCCTACAGCTGGATCGGCTGATGGATTAGAACACTTGACTGTAGTGATCATCATTTAGTCACTACTAGTATTACTTTTAATACTATGATCAGTATTTTTTCTATTTTTACTTTCATCTGTATGCTGAACGTCTGTGGGCAACTAATTGTATATTTTTGGTGCGAAGCAAACTGCTTGTACAGTCTGAAATAGAACAGAACTGAGATGTCTTCAAAGCTGTTCCTTAAAAGTTTCCTCATTACTGATTACTGGTCAGTTAGCTGAACAGTTTTTGTTTCTGCCTCATAGACTAGTACAGTAAAGTAATGAGAAGGAGTTTGAATCTGGGCCATTCAATTGATCTTGTATGAAATCTAGAATTCTCAAAGTTTGTGAAGATGGCTATTTTGATGGCATAATTTGCTCCACCGATTTCAAAAAGATACTATTGGGTTTGGGATTTCAAATTAGTGTGGAAGTTACGCCGATTTTATCTAGACCATTTGCAAGCATTTTGTATTGATTCTTTTGATACCACATGTAATTATCATTAAGAAAACAGGTTCATAATGTGGAGAAATAACTCTATTTTGTACACCAAGCCTTATTGAGAATTTTGATTTTATTGAAACATATTCACATAAACTATATGTGCAGTAGATAGGACTGAATGTAAGAGTTACAGTACACAATAATTTCTCAGGACCTTCGTTGAAGGGAGCACCATTAAACAGAAAAGGGTTTAAATACAGCAAAGAGCTGGAGGGAGGTAAGAAAAAAGAGCTCTGGGCTACACTATGGTGATTCACTCACTTACTCTATTTACATCCACCCTGAGGAATTCTCAGTTATTTTTGTCACACATGCATACACACAGGCGCGCCCGCACAGACAGACAGACAGAGAGACAAACACGCACACATACACACACACACACACACACACACACACACATACACACACACACACACACACACACACATACACACACACACACACACACACACACACACACACACACACACACACGCACACACACACACACACACACACAATAATCTTTCATGAACATGTGCAATTAAAAATTCAAGTTTAAAACATGTAAAAGCACAGCAATAACTTGTGAAGGTCATTCTTGTAGTTCACTCATTGGTGCCCGCAGTGAAATGTCTCATATTGTGTGCAGGTCTCCATATGTTCGGGTGTAAAAAAAAGCTGTAGAAAGTTCCGTCTCGGTGCTGGGCACTGTGAGACAGCGGGGCCTGTGCCAGGCCCTAATGTCAGCAGCTGAGCCAAGGATGTTTGAGACATTGAGCGGCAGTGGCCCGTCGCTCTGGCAGGAAGTCTAACATACGCAGCAGAAAGTCAGCAAAGAGAGACGCCTCCCTCAGGGGGAAGTGGTATTTCTCCACCAGCACCTCGTACAAGCTCCACGGCCGCAGAACAGCGATCCGACGCAGGTCACCTACACGTCCACGCACACACACACACACACACGCACACACACACAAAAGAAAATAGGTGGTGTAGAAAATAAAAGCATGTTACTTTTAACCCGACTGAACACAAGAATGTATAATAATTAGACTTATTAACAAACATTAGTGATAATAACCGTAGAATAAGCATTAACCTGTGTATAAGGCCTTACATTTTCAGATCTGTGTGCATAATTGTCATAAAAGTGTCATCAGTGTAAATGAAGTAAGAAAGCTCACCTCTGTTATTGAAGTACTCAAAGGAATATTTCCCAGATAGTGCAATTGCAGGAGGAATCTTGCCCAGAAGTTCAATGATGTGAGCAATATGATCTAAAACAAATTCAATACATTTGTATTGTAATTACACATCTCTCAATATTTCACATATTCTTATCCACTCAAGTGCAATCTGTAAGAATTGAAAGAGAATTCCCTTCACAAATTTGAAATGTATTGTGAGGAGGATAACCCCTTGAGATGAGACATCTCGTTTTCGAGGGGGTCCTCGGGACACAAGACAAAGACAATACAGCACATGTACATTCACACCCTCTAAAGCCCTCCCTCATCCCACCCTCTAAAGCTCTCCCTCATCCCACCTCGCCCTCCTTAGTGAAAACCAGACCATGTATTAAACATAAGACAGTATTAAGAGGCATGACAACATTTAGCCCATGCACATATGTATTTACATACCAGTAAATACATATACACACATGATATGGTCCATGATATAGTCACATACTGTATAAACACAAAAACACATGAGTAGAAAGTAAGGACAAAAAGTATCCCACATGGTAGTATAGAAAACAAAGGACCAGTCACACATGAGAAAAACATTTACAGGAACAGTTTACTTGCAAGTGAGTAAAGAGCGATGTTTTAAAGGAATGCAAAGAAGTGGCCGATCTTAGAGACCCAGGTAGGCAATTCCAGTCTGAAGGGGCTTTAAATTTAAAGGTACGTCTACCACTCTCTTTGGAGATGTTTGGCACAGTGAAGGAGGGATATTCAGTGTGTCTCAGTCTATAGCTGGGTTTATATGGAATTAAATAGTCCTTGAGGTAAGAAGGATAATCAGTGTACACACATTTAAAAATAATCTGATACCAGTGGTACTGTATTCTGGCTTTAGGTGATAATAAGTTCAGTGAGTCATACATTACACAATGATGAGTAGTAAATGGGCATCTTAGCACAAATCTGCATATATAATTGAACGCAACATTTAATGATTTTTGGTGTGATTCTGATGTATTTTGGTAGACAACATCTGCATAGTCTAGGATAGGTAAAATTAGTTGAGACACAATCCTTAACCTAATCGGTTGAGTAAAACAATTAATGGAGAGATACAAAATTCGTAAATTACAGTTGATCTTTTTTACAACAGAATTAATGTGACACCTAAAGAAGAGTTGTGAGTCAAGCCAAAGGCCCAAGTATTTAATTTCATTAACTAGTACAAGTGGAGTATTATCTGAGAATTTGAGTGAAAGAGTGTTATCTTGATTTGATGTAGCTGATTTGGTGGGGAACAGCATGCTGTGTGACTTTTTCTAGTTCAGTAAAAGGTGGTTGGATTGAAACCAAAGTTGAATGGCATTAAAGTTTGATTGCAGTGTGGATTGAATCTTAGAAACAGACACATTAGATGTGTAAATCACTGTGTCATCTGCATAGAGATGAATGTGACAGTCTGAACAGATTAGAAGATCATTGATAAACAGTGAAAAAAGGAGAGGCCCTAAAGAAGAGCCTTGAGGAACGCCTTTCTCCATTATTAAGGACTGTGATACAGAACCATGAAGAGAGACACGCTGACGTCTACAGTGTAGATAAGAATTAAACCAAAGAAGAGAGTGTTTGGAGAGGCCTATTGCATGTAGTTTGTCCAGAAGCAAATAGTGATCGACCATATGAAAAGCCTTAGTGAGGTCTATAAATATTGCACCAGTCGACATGTTATTGTCTAGGCAGGAAAAGACGAGGTAAATTTTAGAAGTGCAAGGTAAATTTGGTCTGAAACCAGATTGATTTGGTGACAGAATGGAGAAATCATTAATATATTTGAAAAGTTGTTTAAATATAAATTTTTCAAACACTTTAGCAATACTACTGATGATGGAAATGGGTCTGTAGTTGTTAAGATCAAGTGCATCACCACCCTTGTGTATTGGTGTAACTCTGGCAGTCTTCCACATTGATGGAACCTCGCAGGTGGATAACGATAAATTAAACAGATCTGATATAGGAAATGACAGTACATGAGAGGCAAGCTTAATAAACTTGATCTCCAGGCCGTCCGGATCAGTGCCATTACCTGACTTTGATTCAGAGATTGCTTGCTGAACATCAGAAGGATTTATTGTAGCAAATGAAAAAGAGCTACTAGGCTCAACAGCCGGACTAGAGTAGGAAAAGTTATAAGATTGTGAACTACATATAGAGGAAAAATGTTGGTTAAAGGCATTGGCAACTGCAGAAGGATCACTGATAATATCGTCATTGACTTTGATTTTGGTAGCAAAGCTTTTAGTAGAACTGTTAAATAAAGAACAGTTATCTGTTATCTGTCTTACCTTCTTCAAGTGAAAAGCTCTTCCCTGCTTTGGGCTCAAACAGCGAGTCACCAGTTACAAGCTCAAAAGCCTAAAATAAAATATAATTTTTTTATGTCAAAGTGTACTGTACTCTCAAACACACTCCACATACCACATATCAGTGTCATCTAAAATAATGCTTGGAACATTCTAGCAGTGACACACAGGCCTACCATGCAGGCCACACTCCAGATGTCCGCAGGTGTCCCGTAATCACAGCCCAGCAGAACCTCCAAGGAGCGGTACTGTCGGGTTTGGATCTCCTCGCAAAAGTGCTTGTACTGAGAAAGGAAGATCGTCTTTTAAAGTCAGAGAATATGAAAGTTAAGCAACACTGTGTGGCTGTGGTGAGGGTTGCTTACCACCCAACATGAGCTGCCCAAGTCTGCTATCTTTACTGTGATTTTATCGAGGTTGAATTTCTCTGTGGACAACAAATCATTAGGTCGTTTTAGGCCTATATACCGGTAACAATATAATAGCAATCTAGGGCCATTATATTTTTTTCATCATGTTGATCCAATACCTGTAGTATTCGCCACGGGAGCCACATAGCCCAGAAACTTGTG
Source organism: Alosa alosa (assembly GCF_017589495.1). Classification (NCBI taxonomy): domain Eukaryota; kingdom Metazoa; phylum Chordata; class Actinopteri; order Clupeiformes; family Clupeidae; genus Alosa; species Alosa alosa. The sequence continues at coordinate 31,612,437 of NC_063192.1, read as the reverse complement.
TGAGGCGCCCTCTGCTGGGCACACATGGGACTGCGACTCCAAGCACAGCAGGATGTTTTCAGGCTTGATGTCCGTGTGGATGATTTTACAGTGTGTGTGCATGTAGTCCAGACCCTCCAGAACCTATAGAAAGACAGTTGCTTACTCCACACTCTGTGACTCATTGTGAGCTCGACCAAAGTGAAGAGGTAGTATGGCTCCCACTCCTACCTGTGTGATGACCCGTTTGACACAGCTTAAGGAGAGACCAGGGTTGCCCATACACACTTGCCAGCAACGAAGGTCTGGCCCCAGTAGTTCCAGTACAAGGCAAATGTCTTAAGGGGATGTTAAGGTTCAGCTAACATGAAATTGGGTTCATGTCATACAAAGTGGGTCATCACAGAGCCACAAGTCACCACATAGTGCCCAGTGAGATTAAGGTTAAGGGTCTAGTGCCCAGTGAGATTAAGATTAAGGGTTGGTGAGGATACGGATTCCGTTCTTCCCTGCCACCTTGAACTCATCTAGTAACTGAACAATGTGCTTGCTCATTTGGTGGCGAGCAGTTGGACCGCTGGCCTGTCAAAGGAAAAGAAAGGAGGACAATTAGACAGGGACAGAGAACAAGAAAAAGGTCTATGTCTGGAAGTATAGACAGAGAGAGATTAGAGAGAGAGAGATAGAGAGAGAGAGACTCACACAGCGTAGCAGGGTTAGCTCATCCTGACCCGCTTGGGTGAAGCCTGTGCCACTCTTCAGCACTTTCACTGCAACACGCCTCCCTGACCTGAGCATCACAAACACACAGAGTCAACACACACACACACACCACGTCTGCGCTCCTGCACTGGACAAGCACAAAGGATCTACAAGGATCTGCTACCTGAGATCAGGACAAGCACAAAGGAAAAGGATCTACGAGGATCTGCTACCTGAGATCATGGCAGAGCCATACAGTAGAGAAGAAGCCCCAGCCCAGTTTGGACACCACTTGATATCTTTTGTTGAAAATGTCTCCTATTTGAACTGGGTGATAGCCACCTGTATGGACGGACACAATGCATAATGTATATTATGTGTCAATCAAAACAGACAGTATATCATCAGTGGAATGTAAATACCCTAATCCTTTAATGGCCACACTTTTGCTATATAATGCTAATGCTTATGTTAGAGAATATGTTTAAGATTTTTTCAGGCATTCGTTGTAATCCATAGAATAAAATATCCATCAGAGTTATTTCCATATGCTATGTACAGTAGGCTATTCATTCTTTTCCAGGTAGACTGGAAATAAAAGACTACATAGAGTACATAGTAGGAAGGTAGTTATTTGCGGCCTTGGTCATGTTGACAGATGGTGTGTGTTGTGGTGTGTTGATGAAAGGCATGTGCACAGGTAAGGGCTGACCGTAGCAGTACTCGCCGGGATCCTCACGATCCACGGGCCCTTTCGGCTCCAGAGGCCCCAGATGATTCAACTGAGCCAGCGCTGGGATCTTATCAGCCTGGGCTCTGGATCACACACACATGCACACACACGCACACGCACACACACACACACACACACACACACACACACACACACACACACACACACACACACACACACACGTACACATCAGTAAGAGAACGATGTGTGGGTGTGTGGGGCTACCTCACTAGTGTCGAGTTATTAAGAGCAGTCTGTGCAGGACTACTTTTAGACATTCCCCTGTTTCCCAGCGAGTGGAGCGGAGCAGAGGCAGTAGGAACTGCAGGCCAGCATACCTCGCCAGCCAGCGTCACAGCAGAGGCCCTGACCTGCCAACCTGTTCCCTCTGCACCGCAGTAAAATTAGAATGTAGACAGTCACAAGTATGAGTGCTACCCACCTGCGCCACTGCTGTCCATGTCAGTTAGATTACTCTAATTCAGATTACTGACTGTGGACTTAATCCATGGCAGTTTAGTGTAAACTGGATTGATGCATTTCCATTCTATTCAGTTCTGTCATCTACTTTTAGGCTATGCAAAGGAGATTCAATCTGTTAAAAAAAAAAACTTTGGACCCTGATTTTTCATGACAATTTTATCTTTTGTTTTATCTAATGAATCGCAACATCTTCAAAGTCAACTGTACATGATAGCTGATAGTGTAACTGAGACTACTGATTATACCTGATACTGTAAGTGAGAGTACTATGTAACTGAGACATACTCGACAGTGTACTGACTAAATGTGGATTTTTTTTATCATGTGCAGAACGGTGCAGCAACCCACAGATTTACGTGCAGTGTCATTTGCAAGTAATCTTCACATTAAGGTCTTTATTTTGTCATCTATATGGCCCAAGAAGCTAGATGTGAATGGTTTGTACCTGTTGGAACAGCTACACAATCACTTCTTTTATTCAAACCTCCTTCTAAATAAATAATGTTTACATGACAACTCTGGGACTGCAGAAGCAGTCAAAAACCAAAAACAACATATAAAGCACAAGCACACCCAGGGCTATGCATATTACATGCATTTCAGGACTGCCTGCTTCACTGTAGAACAAGGTAGTGTGCAAATGCATGAGTCACATTGTATGCTTAACATCTAAAAGAATGTCACATTTTGACCTTTATGCATATTCTCATATTCTCAAACAGAGACTTACGGCAAGTGAGGTAGATGGAGCTCTGTGCCTGTGGACATCCTTGCGACAGTAGCGCTCGCTCGTAAAGCTGGGCTCTGACTGTGGCTCTGGAAAAAAGACTTTACAGCTGAACAGGGAAATCCCCACCCACCACCACCTCCATTTCTCTCTCTCTCTCTCTGTCTCTCTGCATGTCATAGATCCTGTGTGCTGAATGCTTGCTTGCTTGTGTTCGTCTGAATGCTGTTTGTATTTGCTTCCTTTTGTTTTCTCTTTGTGTCATTCCTGACCTATTGTCACATTGTCAGTGAGTCAGTGTCACTGTGCTCATGATAAACATGATCAGACTCATTTCATTAGTATTTGCAACACAAAATGTGTGATTTGCTGGTTGCCCTCATTGTGTGTGTGTGTGTGTGTGTGTGTGTGTGTGTGAGGCGACGTGTGAAGTCATGTGTGTGAAGTGCTGCTTTCACTGCCGGCCCCTCACAGCTGTGGGTATTTTAAGGGGAGAAGTGTGTGACAGATGGCTGAGGCCGGCCGGCCGCTCTCAGCACAGCGGCGAGGACACGCTGCAGCAGAGCACACCGCCGTCCGAGGCTTGCTCTTTTCACCGGCCGAGGGAGGCTTGCTCTTTTCACCGGTTGCCGGCCACACAGCTAATACCATAATAAGTCATGGACACAGGGGCAGGGCTGATGACATCACATGCATTTTGACAGGACATAAGACTCACAAATGTGTGCTTTGTGACTCAGAAATACATTATAGCAGCTGGATAGAACTGCAATAGTATATAATAATATATAATATAGTAATGTGTGTTTTTGTAAATATTAAAATTATTAAATTAAGTCCATAATTTGATGCATTAGCCAGTGCAAGTGCACACAAAAAGGAATGCACATTTGAGACAAAACAATGTTTCGCAAATCATTTCCAATATAGTCAGATGTCATCAAGTGTTTATGACACACTGTCCGTAAGAAGTGGGAAGTTATCGAGTTGCTGCGCTGTGCCTATTGATTTCTCCTGTAGGAACTGGAGAGAGGTTTATTAATATCTCCAGCCACTAGGTGACTGGGTGCAGTCTGGCAAGCGGCACTCTGTGGTAAACGTGAGGCTGTTGCCACTCAGGCCCTGACATGGATGAGACGGTGATAAGCTGCTGAGAAATGAAGGTTCCCAGGAGAGCAGGGCCATGAGGCTGCTCCAGACACACACACACACACACACACACACAATCCTGCAGTGGGGATTCCTGAACATTGTGCATTTGTATTTTGAAACCAAGCAACGTGAGTGTTACGTTTCAAAACTATATTTGCACATCTAAGACATAATAAGGACGGTAATTAATACACCAAGGACAGCGAGAAAGTTAGTGGGCAGAAACACATGCAGTGTACATGCATACAATAGGGCATATTGATTATACTTTGTGAAACTGGTGACACAGTAAAGCTAAATAATCAACAGTAACCTCTGTAAAACATAAAGCTTCATATCTTTAACAATGAACATTAATTAAATCTATGCTTCTGAGGATATGACCACCATAAGAAAACACAGTGAGATCAAATAAACTATTCAGAGGATAGAACCATAGGTCATTATGCGACTTAATGTGGTACTGATATGGTACATTCAACAGAGACATTTGAACTTGAGTAGACATGCACACAGAGACATCTTAACTTGAGTACTTAAGTTGATTTATATTTTTCACCACCACATTTCCTTCTCCTCTCCCTCATCATTCTCCCCCTCATGTCATCATTTATTATGAATAAATAATATATTCTGTTTGTTGACTGCGTGTCAACAAATGCAACATTTGAATGATTTAGAAAGACAGCCAGGACCACTGGGTCAGGACTCTCTTAAAAAGCCCCACTAAATTTGAAGGTCATTACATGGGAAGGCACTAACCAATTAGGAGGCTAGTGAGAGATGTGATATCCAACACCCCTTTGCATTTACAGTTGACCTGTTTCTTTTTTTTTAGATGATAGCCCCGTTCTTCAACCACAAAAGGAAAACAGACTTCCTCAGCCATGCCATTGGCATGCGCCTTCAGTGTGTTGCTGCCAAGCCTGGTCTGGTTTAAATACCTGGCAGCGAATGAATTTTCCACACATAAACACAGAGATGGGGCACTAAAATAGCACGCTATAAATTCATGTCTTTATATACCAGTGTTTAGCGAGCCTGCAGTGTCACTCCTTAAAGCAGATCAAGCATAGACATCAGCAGGTTTAGCTAGCCTGCAGTGTCACTCCTTAAAGCAGATCAAGCATAGACATCAGCAGGTTTTGAGGGCCATTTTATTATTGATATATATTCTCACATTTGGAGGGGATGCTGATGGAGTTGTGATATTGGTGGGATGTTATAAAGGTGACCTGCACTGCACTGCAAAGGTACTACAGTAAAACTAAAGTACATGAACGCACATTCTCTTTGTGGGAAATAAGAGCTGAGAAAATAATGTATTAAACAAATGTATTGATTGTTTCTGTAAATAAGCGGTGCATGTGATGAATTGTCTTCACATGTGACAATGAGATGCTCTTAGGAAATTGAGACTAGGGCATTGTTCAGCCCAGACAAATGATGGAATATAATTAGTCTCAGTGTAGAGGGGACCACAGGGCTCCCAGAACGCCCCCCAAATGACCTTCCATAAGTCCTCTCACAACAGTCTACATTCTTCTGCCATGACATCGTGACCAAGTTTGAACACAAACAAGGGGACCTGCTCGGCCTCGTGCTGGGCATCAAAGCACAGAGAGCTGCTGCTGACAGTGCTGACCTGGTTTGAGTTTCCCAGCACCACCTGCCAAAATCCACTCAGGTCATGAGAACAGTCCAGCTGAGTGCACAACCAACAGCTTTTTAATGTGTTATACTGTACAGCTAACAGGTAAACATTGATGTCCAAAAAGCATGAAACAATGAAAAATTCACTAATATGTACACATGGGGGACCTGCAGAGGACTTTATTGTTTGCTTTGCATGAACTACGCTCTTCATCCGAGATCCGACCACAAAAAGCAATGGTGATACAGTACATACAACTCTATTTACAATGCCACTGAGAATGGCAGTGACATCAATCCACAATTTCAATTCCAATTACATTTAGATTATCACCCTTCCAAACTTGCAACGGTGTACATTATTTAAAAGCCATGGAAAAGCATTCATCATGTTCAGCACGGGACTGATGTAGTTTTGTAAACATGCATTCATTGAAAAAAAACATGGAATATTCCAACCCTTCATTCCTTCATTGTGGAAAAACTGGGAACCAGGGACAGGAGTGAGAGGAGACATTTTATAAAATGCTTTTGACAGAAGCTCCAACTTTTGGTCTTTAATTTTAAATTGAGAAGCTGTTACAGCAGCAAACTGTCAAAAATAAATAAATTAATAAATAAAATGGACTCAGTGATATAAGTAATCGTGTTTGACACCTCCAGTAAAAGCGCCTTAAATATACTTCAGCCAGTAAATGACAATCGCTAAAACTTTCATTTTCATTTCTGGAATTTCATTAAGTTGGGTATGCATTCTTTCAATTAAACCAGTAAACATAGGGATTTCTATAACCTGAAACATTCTGAACAGCATTTACTTTGAACTGGTGTCTTTTGGGATCAACAACATATTCTAATTACTTTTATATATTTAAGTACTGTGTTTCAGGTCATTTTATAATATGTTTTTTTTACCATCTCCAAACATCTAGTTAAGTGTAGTTGCTGGGTGAATAGTTTAAGAAAGCTGACATCTGGTGGTCACTGGGGGAAAATAAAATAAAAAATTATTTTTATTTTTTCTGTTTTTGGCTCTCTTTGGTTTTTGAGATCCAGTTTTAATTCAGTTTAAACTTTGCTTCACTTTGCTTTAATCATTTTCATTTACTATGTGCTCTAGAAAAAATATTGGGTCAATTGAGGTCACCTTTCCAATTGTTTAAATTCTTATATTTTATATAACATCTATTCATTTTGATGTTTTAAGACCTGTTGTGTTTTGGAACACTCAGGGTAACCCCACTAAGCTACAATTATGCAATTTTATAAGAGCCCACAATACTCTCATGAATAAACTTTTAAAAAACTTCACAAATCACTACAGAAGTAAGACACAAAGGAGGACAGCCAGGGAAACAGAAGAGGACATCAACTCTCATACTTTTCCTGTTGCACTGACTCTTTCTATGTTTATACCAACATGAAATCCCACTCAAGCACTTGGTAAACACCAGTGCTATCGACATCGTCAAGTCCTCTCATACAAATCAGTCTCTCTTAAAGGACAATTCTCTCAGGAACACACCGTGGGCATACACGTGTGCACACAAGGGTGATGTGAAGTAGAAATGCCCAGACAAATGCAGATAACTTGCAGAGAACTGGCAAAGAATACTGTAACAGTGGCCATGTCAAGTCCTTCAAGAGTCGCTGCTGAGGCTTAAAGCCTCATCTGGTGGATGATGATGGAGACCAGTCCTTCAAGAGTCGCTGCTGAGGCTTAAAGCCTCATCTGGTGGATGATGATGGAGACCAGTCCTTCCTTCATACCTCTGCCAGCTTCACCCATCTCCGTCTCCTCCTGTCCTCCGGCACTCTGGACAAACATCTCCAGCTCACGCGGAGGTCATTTACAGTACTCGCCAGTCTTCCCTTTGAGTGACCCAGCTTTCTGCCAGTTATCCAGAGTCTGCCTGACCTGCATCAATCAGAGTCGGGCTGAAATGTCCAGTGTGTAAGGTCATAGGTCAGTGACTTTGTTCTCCACGGCGGCAGCGATCTGCTGGAGCCGGTACCCCAGCTGCATCTTCTGGGCCGTGGGGTCCTCTTCCAGTGCACTAATGATCTACAGACACACACACACACAAACACAGACACACACAGACACACACAGACACACACACACAGAGACACACACACAGACACACACACACACACACACACACACACACACACACACACACACACACACACAGACACAGGGGCACATGTCTGAGCTTTCTCTTTCAGAGTTTCAGATAAGACATGTCATGTGTAGAGTAGCTGTTTTATTCCAGCTTTTCTAGGTTAAAAGACAAAGGTGAGGAGCTGTTGTTACATTACATTTAGCAGACACTTCTTGACCAAAGTGACTTACATATGTCAGCTATATTACAAGGGATCACATTGTCCCCGGAGCAACTTGGGGTTAACTGCCTTGCTCAAGGGCACAACAGTGGAAGCCGGGAATTGAACCGACAACTTTCAGGTTACTGCACCATTGTAGCAACAAAAATTGTAGCAACTGTGTGTGCTCATGTAGACAGAGAGGGGAAAAGATGTAAACACATACAGGACGCTACGCACTGTGTGTGATCTGCTCATTTGATTTCATAAACTCACCTGATCATAATATTTGTTGATGTACTTGTATAGCTCGTGCAAAGCCACAAGGCAATTCACCTCACCAGAGTAATTCTGAGAACGAGACACAAAGAGATCATCAACTTCATATCAGAAGGAGACGAGTGTTTTAGTCATAACTTATATCAGTACTGGGAATTGAAAGAGAACAATCTGACAACAGCAACTTCCAGGGGAAGGGCAGATGAATCTAGCACAAGTGGTGAAATGGGAGGAAATACCTGATGACAATAACAACATTGCATTTCTATAGCACTTTATCAAGGCACCCAAAGCACTTTACAGTGAATGGGGAACCTAACTAACCACCACCAATGTGTAGCACACAGCTACTGTACACGTTTGATACGCTGTTATTCAATGTCTAAAAGTTAACTGCTGAAGAATACGTATTAGTACTGAAGATGTTTTTTGGCTGGGGGTACTGCAGTCAATACTTGGACAGGACTATCACACATCAGACTATAAGAGATGTGACAGTGTTGATGTCATCCAGACTCACCCTTGACAGCTCTGCAAGCGCAGAATTCATTTCCTGATCACTGGCTGAAATCGTCTGCCTGATGTCAGCATAATACCTTAAACAAAAAAATCATGATCCTTAGCACTTAGCCACATTCTATATGCCCCCGATTCTCATTCTCAACATCGAACATTTACAACTTAATTGAGCGACCAGACAGCCAAGCCGGCCGGTGTGCCTCCATGCATCAGTTTATGTGTGAGCGGTGCCAAACGGCAAGTGCCAGGCTCCAGGATGTGTTGGTGTTTGCGGTGAGCAGCGGGCAGCTGGGCGGGTGGCCTCTGCCCAGCCGGTCTCCTCCGTGCCCAGGGCCAGGAGGCCAACAGGCTGGCACATTCTCACCTCTCCACCATCTGCTTGTAGCGCGGGATGTCTCTGGCATAGAGCAACTTGTTAATGGGGGAATCCTGAAAAAAAGAAAAGAGGGAAAAACACAGCAAATAAAAAAGCTAGCTTGTAAAAAGGGCTGAGGCAGGAGACATAGTAAAAGCTCACACTGCTTCTATAAATAGCCCTCCTTCATTTGTCTCTCTAAATACAGTAACTATCCTACTAAATAGCAGAATTTACAGCATCTACCATTCCTTTTTTATGTCAGTTGTAAGTGTTGAAGCTGCACATTTCTGCTGAGCAGTAAAGTGATGTTGTATATACAATATCCCTCTTATATGCTTAATCAGTCTGACACTCAACCATCAGAATCGATACAAGAACTACAGTAGATAACATTGCCAGCGTCCCTGAAGAGACTTTGTATTAGATCTATGTGTAGAGACTAAATACATCTGGATCCAGTGTCTTATTTAAGCGATAAGCCCCGAGAGGCTGTAGGTTACGCTGATTCTACAACAGCTAAGGGGTGTTGTTAGGCATCGCGCTAGCGGAGAGCCTAAAACCCCCCTTACTGTAGCTGTTGTAGAATCAGCGTAACCTACGGATTTGAGTGGCTTATTGCTTTTCTAAAACTGTTACTATAAATACCTGGCAAAGTTTCATAAAGTAAAGGTACAGCAACTAGAAATATAACAAGTTATTCCTAGATAATAATTTTTCCGCCAAGAAATATATTTCCTCTATCTGAATGGTTGCCAAGCAACATCAAGACGCAGCTACCAAAGATCCTTGATTACTAGCTCCGCTTTAACCCTCTCTGCAGCTACTTTAACTTTTGTATCAAGTTGTGGTAGCGCAGTAATATAGAACGGAATGCGGTCAAGGTGTATGTTTGTGCTGGATTTTACAACGGCATTGAATGTGATTCAGCCAATTACAATCAAGGACCGGAACTATCAGTTTTAAAAAACACATGCAGGCCATATCTATGAGCATACTTATGCTGCAGTGTTCACTGTGTCTGCTCACC